>NC_050179.1:36264901-36284901 GCF_008315115.2 Sander lucioperca | reverse complement strand
GGAAGGCCTGACAATGCGAGGCTGAATGGAACCTGGGTCATTGCAATCCGACATAGGTTATTATGTATCTCCGTCCAAAATTCCTGGACCTTATCACTGGACCATAGGACATGAAGTAGTAAGCTGTCCTCTTGTCTTACATTTCCAACAGTTTGGTGTGTCTTTCAGACCAATTCTAAAGAATCTGGAGGGAGTCCAATAGAAGCGATGCATCATCTTGAAATGAATGAGGGGCACCCTCACATCGCGTGACATAACTTCCAAGCTTTTTAAAATGCTTTTGAGACCCTTGATGTGTCCTCAGACATCTTCTGCTTAACTGGAGATGACCTTTATTTTTTAACGCCTATCCTCAGATGATCCTGTGAATACTGCCAGGTAGCTTTTAGCTTAAACTAAAGATCCGGAGCATCAGTCAGTTTGATTTAGAGAAGTTCTCCGAGCAGGACAGAGTCACAGAGTCAGCTGTGAGAATGTGTGGTTGGTAGAGAGAGGGCTGTTGCGGTCAGTTTATCAAACTGTGTTGGAGGCACTAAAATATCGTCTCAACCGGTAATTGGGCAGCTATTTTGGGTTTGAGCATCAATTTTTTTTACAGCCGTCTAGAGATCACACTGTACTGACAGAGGTGTAATGAGGAGCCGGTGAGGGAAGCGGCTCCCGTCTCTAAAGCCAATTATCTGGACATTCAGATTTGTTTTCCTGTTTGTGTGCTTCATTTGTCTCGCCTACAGCTGGTGCAAAATGCTGCATCGAGACTTCTGACTGGCACAAGGAAAAGAGAAAGCATCACACCGATTCTGGCATCCCTGCATTGGCTACCTATTAAATACAGGATTGATTTTAAGATTCTTTTATTTGTTTTTAAAGCCATTCGTGGTCAGGCTCCTCACTATATTTCAGAACTCCTCAGCTCCTAGTCCAATTCCAGGCCTCTTAGATCCGCGAATCAATTATTTTTAACTGTTCCTAGATCGAAGTTAGTGGGTAAGGGAGATCGTGCCTTTTCTGTGGCAGCTCCAAAGCTTTGGAATAGTCTCCCACTTTGTCTCAGATGTTCCCCCTCCATTGACAGTATTAAAACACATCTCAAGACATATTTGTTCTCAAAGGCCTTTGGTTGATCTTAGAGGTTTGTAGCATCTTGAGATGATATTGTACTGTATTTCATGCATTTCTTGCTTTATTTTTATTTATTCATTTTCAATTTGTACAGTACTTTGGTCAACTTTGGTTGTTTTAAATGTGCTATATAAATAAACTTGACTTGACTTGACATTAAAACTGCAAAAAAGGAATTGCATGTGTCCAGCACCGGCCTGATGTTTGGTAGATGTTAAAAGATATTGAGATCATTAAACATTATTATCATTAAAACGAAAAAAAGTAGATTGTGAACAAAAGAGCACTAAAAAAAGTTTGAAAATGCATTCAGGTCTGCGTGGAGCAACAAATACAAAGGCATTGATTCACAGTGAAATTAGACTCATCAGTTTAAGCCGTCTGCAAAGTAGACACTATGCAGTACTTTAAGCGGTGTAATTACAATGCGCAGCGGCAATGACAGGCCATGACAGGGCCTGTCCTTCAAATAAAGAGGCTCTCTTCCTCCCCTTCATCATCATGATCATTATGCACAAAAACGGATCCATTAAATCCCTTTAGCATGGCTTCAATTTCAGCATTTCATTTTTAAGATATCTAGTTATTAGTGTCATTTCTGTGACAAGCCACAACCATATATTAGTCTTCTGTCCTTTATATTTAAAGTCTTGATAGATTTAAGTGTATTTAATTAATTAATTGTATTTTTTGTTATTTTCATGCCTAAAGTTTTTCTGTATTTTTGAGTGAGATAATGAACCGTAGGGGTGTCACGATTCCCCGTGAGCGCGTTATGGATACAAACGCGAGGGTAAAGTGTGTTGGGTCGGACGGGACGGGACTCCAAAAAACTCTTGAGACACTCAAACTGTTGTTGCAAAGTACCCTTCTGCTTCAGCTCCAGCAATCAGTTGGTGGTGCAGAGTTTTAAAAATTTCCGGAGACAAATAACGACAGATGCAATGTGCTTGCATTTCTCGAATAATACCGGCATATCACACGTCTTAATCAGAAAATGCTACATTAAAAATGAATATGCTGTTGAATGAATGCTGTTTACATGACCTGTATCAAATTCAGAACATTGTCATATTTGGCTATTGTTCTAGGAAACTTCAGCTCCGGCAATCAGTTGGTGGTGCAGAGTTTTAAAAATTTCCGGAGACAAATAACGACAGATGCAATGTGCTTGCATTTCTCTCATAATCTGTGTTTTTCTCTGTTTACGTCCTTTGTTCTCGCTGATCTCTAAAGAGACTAACGAGGCTGTGATAATCTGCATATTAAAGCAAAACATAAAGCAGTCATAAACACCTTTGAAGCAGCGTGTTTTCATTTTCTACCTCCTGAGAGAACCAGCCATTTCTTATCAAGGAGAGCTTTTGCTGCCTTTACTTTGTCTCCCCCTTGAATATTAACTTTCCATTTCGACTCGTTACGTGTTAGGTGTCTCCTGTGACCTTTGAAAGCTGCAGGAGTGAAAACTAAGAAATAGCATTTTCTGAGCCTGTCCTCCCCTGAAAAATGGCCTTTACATCTCATGTGTCAAACTCAAGGCCCGCGGACCGAACCCGGCCCCCTCGCAGATTTGGATCCAGCCCGCAAATTAATTTAGGTTCATAATAAATTTTGGCCCGCCTAGTTGTGCGCCAAACCCAAAAAGACGGGAAACTGTTTGCAGACTGCAATTACACGACACTTCAAGCAGAATTTGGCAGATTTGCCGACTTTGAGACTCAGTAATACAATCAAAGATATTTGACTTTTTCAATGAAATAAAAGCATGTCAATAAAGATTCTCATTTTCCAGTGTGGCCCGTAGTGAAGTTGAGTTTTACACCCGTGCTGTGCATCAACATGAGACATCAGTTTCATTTAAATCATGTGTACTCATACAAATGTACTGTAAACTGCAGTAAAAACCCTGATTGAGACGCAGATTCTGAATACTGTATACATCATATATCATCATACGTCCAAAGATTGCTTCTAAGACCCGAATAATACCGGCATATCACACGTCTTAATCAGAAAATGCTACATTAAAAATGAATATGCTGTTGAATGAATGCTGTTTACATGACCTGTATCAAATTCAGAACATTGTCATATTTGGCTATTGTTCTAGGAAACTTCAGCTCCGGCAATCAGTTGGTGGTGCAGAGTTTTAAAAATTTCCGGAGACAAATAACGACAGATGCAATGTGCTTGCATTTCTCTCATAATCTGTGTTTTTATCTGTTTACGTCCTTTGTTCTCGCTGATCTCTAAAGAGACTAACGAGGCTGCGATAATCTGCATATTAAAGTAGTCATAAACACCGTTGAAGCAGCGTGTTTTCATTTTCTACCTCCTGAGAGAACCAGCCATTTCTTATCAAAGAGAGCTTTTGTTGCCTTTACTTTGTCTCCCCCTTGAATATTAACTTTCCATGCTATGCATTAAGTGTGTCCTGTGACCTTTGAAAGCAGCAGGAGTGAAAACTAACAAATAGCATTTTCTGAGCCTGTCCTCCCCTGAAAAATGGCACCATAATTCGTTTGCTGAAGCAGCAATTATGGCTCAATGGTGTGGCCGGGTTGGCTCAGTGGGTAGAGCAGGCGCACGTATACTGAGAGGTTTATGTCTCGACGCAGAGGTCCAGGGTTCGAATCTGACCTGTGACAGTTTCCTGCATGTCTTTCTCACCTAGCTGTCCTGTCAAAAATTTAAGGCGGAAAAACCCAAAAAATAATCTTTAAAAAAACGCGACCGTCGACTTCAAGGCACCTAACCCTAACCCTTGCCTAACCCTAGTGCCTTCCATGCAGCGCTGCCTGGAAGACAACGTTGGGGGCTTAAAACACAAAACGTTTACAATGGTGCTCTCTAGTGACCGTAGAAACTATTACGTAGGTAGAGCCTATTCTGTGGATACCTGACAATCGCAGAAGCTGTCCGGCGACACGTCGCCATCAAATATATACTGCTGAGTGGTTTGAGATCTGTGAAGACCAGTTGGTTTTGTGCACTTTTACTGCTGTTCACTTTAGTTTGAAAAAGAGCTTAAGAGGGTCACAGAGAAGATTAACCTACCTGGAAAACGTTTGGCATGGATGACTTGCAAAATGAGTGCTGATGGAGTTCTGCAGAGGCTTCGATAACAAGACAGAGAAGATGGAGGAGAAAACCAATTGAGTCCGACCACAGGGGCGATTCCAGGATTTTTAAAGTGGGGTGGCACAGGGGGGACCAATAATCAGTCAGGGGGGGGCCAGGGGATTTTATCAGAATACAGCATAGAAAATCGGCTTAGAAATATAGTACATTTTGGATAGGATAGAACAACACATTTCAATTTTGCTAAATAAATCACATTCATTATTAATTGGACTTGACTTTTTTCAACAAATTGTGTATCCAAATGGGGCAATCATATTTCGGGGGGGGGGGGGGGGCCACCCCAGGCCCCCCCTCTAAACCCGTCCCTGGCCCGACGTCCTCCATAGCCCTCACTCTGGAGAGAAAACTACGAGATATGATATCAATATGAAGCTATGGCCAGCAGCTGGTTAGCTTAGCTTAGCACAAAGACTGGAAATTGGGGGAAACAGCTATGTTCCCACATTTCCTTTTTCATAAATTTGTATCAGATTTTATCCCCCTTTCTCCCAATTTGGTAACCAAATACACCCAACCTATTATCACGTAGCAATGGACTACAGACGGAATGTAACCCTAACCCAAACATAGGGCCTAATTTTAAGAAATATCTTAGAAATGTGGGAACATAGGGCTGTGGGAACATAGGGCTGTAGGAACATAGGGCTGTGGGAACATAGGGCTGACCCCACTGAAGCAGAGTAGAAATATCAAGTAGCATAAAGATGGAATACCTAAGGACAAGTACCTGAGTAAATGTACTTAGTTACTTTCCACCGCTGCCATTCTTAATCCCGCCTTCAAAGCTCTGATCGGCTTTTTTCTGGGTCGACGAGCGCAAGAACAGACGGGAAAAATCGGTGATGTGGGCGGTTATTCACAGGTCTGGAAACAGGAAACAAAACCTGTGTTTAAGGACTCAAGGTGCAGCAGGAAAGCAGTAGATGTACACAAAACAGAATCATGCAGAGACGAGAGAGGTGTTGATGATGAGTGTTGATTATGGAGACATCAAGTTGAGGGTGGAGACATCAGCAGGAGACTCTGCTGGGAGGCCGAGAAACCAAAGAATAAACAATCAGAGACATCATGTGTTTGTTCATCAGTTCAGCATGTTTCAGATGTAAAATAACCATCAGCGGTAAACATCCGTTTTCCCCACACATGCACAGGCTCTACACTCTTTTCTGACGTAATTTCTTCTCTGTAAAACTTTCTGACAAACTGTTTCCAAGCTCTTTCTTTTGGCGCTGACTATAGCCGGAGAATCAGGATCGGACCCAGTGTTTGTGGAAGACTTAAAGGACAATTCCGGCGCAAAATGAACCTAGGGGTTAATAACATATGTGCCTGTATATCTGCCTGTATCCGTGAACGGTACTGTCTTTATAATCTTATCTATCTTTTCAATAAACTGTCTGTACACTTACAAAGTTCTCAATGCTTCGGTTTACATGTAGGGACCCTCATTATGCTACCGTGGAAATGTGGTGATATTTTCAGCCTTGTTAGTGGTCTAGAAATATATACCGGTATATATAAGATTTACCCTCTGCCCCGAAGGCTAGCGTTAGAAGCTAATCACCGTTTTGCGCTAGCTTGTTTCAAGCTAAATACGCATTCGATTAGCATGAAAACAGATCCCAGAGAATGGTCAACTCAGTACACATATGTTATTAACCCCTAGGTTCATTTTGCGCCGGAATTGTCATTTAAGCCCTATTAGCATGGGATTAGTATCATGTGGGGAACGAGTTTTGTGTGGCGCATTCTCACGGGATAAGCGAAGCCTGCTTTTACTTGAATTTATTGGCATATCTGTACCCCAAGAGTTGGGTACCTGGAGGCGCGCGTAGGACGGCCAGGGCGAGGCCGCCGCACCGCACTTGGGTCATCACCGTCTGCCCTCGGACGAAGCCGCGGGGAGCGGGTCGACTCTGGGACGGAGGTCTCCGGTCGGGCAGCGGTTCAGAATAGGTTGGATGCATGAAACGCAGCCCCCCCGCGATCATATTTGGCGAAGGGGTTTAGGGGTCTTTCCTCAAATTTGTTTTATGTTTTTCAATGAAAAAAAAATGCAATTCAACATAATTTTGGACCATTATAATCTCCATATCTGTGTCTAAAATGTTGGAAAAGCTAAAGCAGATGATAAATATGTAACACTCAAAAAACTTTCAAGACAAAGAAGTCAAACTACAATCATTAGATCTGGGAAAAGTCTTTTAGTTAAGTTGGCGCTTTTTTGCTGTATTTCACATTCATTCAGCTTAGGTGCTGCCAAAAACGGCTTGGGTGCTGCACCCAACACATCCTTGTGTAAGCGTTGCATAGCTACACGTAGCTATTTTCATTTCAGCGCCCCTGTTAAGTACTGCTACGTTTCTCCCTGTCATTCCCCCTGCTCTGGTGTTTCCCCCTCTCATTCCCCCTGCTCTGGCGTTTCCCCCTCTCATTCCCCCTGCTCTGGCGTTTCCCCCTCTCATTCCCCCTGCTCTGACGTTTCCCCCTCTCATTCCCCCTGCTCTGGCGTTTCCCCCTCTCATTCCCCCTGCTCTGACGTTTCCCCCTCTCATTCCCCCTGCTCTGGCGTTTCCCCCTCTCATTCCCCCTGCTCTGGCGTTTCCCCCTCTCATTCCCCCTGCTCTGACGTTTCCCCCTCTCACTCCCCCTGCTCTGGCATTTCCGAGCCCCTAAACCAGAGACCTGACCCGTTTTGGTTTGGAATCTGCGGGGTTGTGTTGCAGTCTCAACGACCGCAAACGGAGACCTTTGGCAACGTTTCTCCTCCTGATTGGGTCTCATCGGCCACAACGTCTCGTTCTCTGAGACTAAGCTACTAACTTTACCACGGCAACCACCGGCAACGGGCGGAACAAAAAAATAAAAATAAAAGTGCTGCCTATATGTTGCATGTTACATTTCCACTGTTTAGAAATGAAAGCCCGCTCCATTTATCCTTTTAAGTGTTAGCGGTTCTGCTTCTTCTTCTCCTCTTCTGGGAAAACACGACTGTGTTGCATTGTGGGATACGGTAGTAACATGTAGGGTACACTGTATGTACACTCAAATTAGCAGTGCATTGTTGGTATTTTATAGTGGACTATATAGTGAATGAAATTAACCGGGGAGATTTCGAACACCTCTACAAAATGACGAACACATTATAAAGGGAGCTATTTCTTGATGGGGAACAGTTTCCAACACAGTTATTGTCTGTGAGAAAATATTATGAATGAAATTCTGGAACCAGGCATGCCTGGAGTAGCCCCGCCCACTTTTGAATTCTACAGAAAATTTAAACACAAACAAAAACCAACTTTCTGAATGTTCGTGTTCTATGTGACATCACAGGATCAAAGGATCAAAGGCAACCAATGCAAGATTATAGAACTCTGATATTGGGGTTATAACCCAAACTGAGTCATTTCAGCTGGTAACCACTACACACAGTGTCTTGTTTTACAGTGAAGTCCGATCTACGTCAGAGACGATCTTCAAACAAACGAACAAAATGGAGATGGAAGTCCTGCTCATTGAGTCCCAGAGGAAGGTGAGCCAGATGGAGGAACAAATCCACCAGAGGGACACTGAAATCCTGGATCTCAGCAGGAAGAACGAGACTCTTTCTCAGACGCTCGCGGAGAAAATAGACCAGCTGAAAAGCAAAGAAGCTGAACTCCAACAGAGCAAGAAAAGGTTCACACAGGACCTGACTGAGAAAGAAAAAAGCTGGGAGACCAGATTTTTCTTTTTGCAGATGAAGTGTAACTGTCTGGAAGAGAATCTCAAGAAGAAGCAGGCCGAGAATAAAGACTGGCAGAAGAAAGTAAAACAGATGGATGAGGAAAAGGTGGAACTGGAAGAAAAGTTCACAAAGGACCTGAATGAGAAAGAAAACAGCTGGGAGACCAGATATTTCTTTTTGCAGATGAAGTGTAACTGTCTGGAAGAGAATCTCAAGAAGAAGCAGGCCGAGAATAAAGACTGGCAGAAGAAAGTAAAACAGATGGATGAGGAAAAGGTGGAACTGGAAGAAAAGTTCACAATGGACCTGAATGAGAAAGAAAAAAGCTGGGAGACCAGATATTTCTTTTTGCAGATGAAGTGTAACTGTCTGGAAGAGAATCTCAAGAAGAAGCAGGCCGAGAATAAAGATTGGCAGAAGAAAGTAAAACAGATGGATGAGGAAAAGGTGGAACTGGAAGAAAAGTTCACAAAGGACCTGAATGAGAAAGAAAAAAGCTGGGAGACCAGATATTTCTTTTTGCAGATGAAGTGTAACTGTCTGGAAGAGAATCTCAAGAAGAAGCAGGCCGAGAATAAAGACTGGGAGAAGAAAGTAAAACAGATGGATGAGGAAAAGGTGGAACTGGAAGAAAAGTTCACAAAGGACCTGGACGAGAAAGAAAAGAGCTGGGAGACCAGATTTAACGCTTTGCAGACGATGCACAACTCTCTGCAAGAGAATCTCAAGACGGAGCTGGCCGAGAATAAAGACTGGCAGAAGAAAGTAAAACAGATGGATGAGGAAAAGGAGGAACGGGAAGGAAAGTTCGCAAAGGACCTGGCTGAGAAACAACGGAGCTGGGAGATTAAGGACAAACAGATGAAGGAGGAGAAGAAGGAAGTGGAAGACCTCTGTCTGAAAATGAATGAGAAGAGAAGAGGTTTCTTGTTTCGCAAGAAGGCCGGCGACAGACAGGCAGAGTTGGAGAAAATGAAAAGCAAAATGTCCCAGAAGGAGATGAAAAAGACAGGGAAGATAGAGAAAGCCGAGAAGAAAAAGAAAGAAGCAAAGATGGATAAAGAAAAGGAGAAGGTAGAGAAGGGTTTTCTCAGCTGGATGAACAGAAAGAAGTGTAACAAAGCTGAATAAAAAAGGGCAGAGGAAGATTAACTTTATATTATAGACGTGATGTCTATAATATAAAGCTGTACCATTGCCTCGATCCTCTGTCTCCCTTCTTCACCTCTCCACCCTCCCTCCTTCCACACCTTCATCTACCTCACCCCTCCTTCTATCCATCCTTCCTCCCTCCACCTCCCCTTCACCTCCATCCCCCTCCATCCAAATATTTGCACTTTAGGCTCATTGGAAACTCTAAATTCAATCAACATTATTTTTTTTTAATTTTTGGGTTTTCTCCTGGCTGCTCAGGTTTTTTCTCCCACAAACCAAATCACTTCCGGCTGATTGGACACTCTAAATTGCCACCAAAATATTAACAAAAGGAAACTTAACATTCATCAATCAAATTAACATTCAATCAATTAGATAAAAGTGCAATAATATTCATGTATGGGTTTTCCCTGGTGCTCAGGTTTTCTCCCACTATCCAAATATGATACAGAAATCAAATAAACAAATTAAATGAAATTTCAATGTGTCTGTCTCTGAATAAATACATGAATATGAATAACATTTCATGACATGGTGACTATAAAGTAGAAGTATTGGTATCTGTTTAACGTTATAATCTGGAGGATTTTAATTTAGATACATAATCTCTGAAGGAGGTAAAACCATTTAAACCTATGGCCCACCAATGAAAGTATAACAATATTTATATATTTTCAGTATTACGAACTCAGTGTCAGTGGGGACATTTCCTATGATCCGTTGACAACAATGATCAATCAATCGATTAGTGAGGATATTTTTCCAGCAGCCCTAAAACCTGCGATTGTCACTCCTATATTTAAGTCTGGAAACAAACCAGACATGAACAATTATCGTCCAATAAGCATCCTCCCAGCTGCGTCAAAAGTGCTCGAGAAGACGGTGGCGGAGCAACTTACCACCCACTTTGACTCACAATCTCTCTTAAATCCAATGCAATTTGGTTTCAGACGTAAATATTCAACAGACTCTGCCTGTTGTTACTTTCTGGAAACTATCAGGGCATATGTGGATCAGGGAAGGGTGGTGGGAGCAGTATTCCTTGATCTGCGTAAAGCTTTTGATACTGTCAATCACCAGATACTCTACAGCAAATTAAATCAATATAGTCTCTCTGAGCACACTCAAAACTGGATAAGATCTTATTTGAGCGACCGACATCAGTGTGTACAAGTGAATAACATTCAATCTGCGTTTAGAGCCACCTCGATGGGAGTGCCGCAAGGGTCTATTTTGGGACCCTTGCTTTTTACCATCTATATAAATGACCTCCCTAGAGTGTGTTTGGACGTTGATGTAATCATGTACGCTGATGATACGGTGATCTTCACTTTTGGGGAAAACGAGCTGGAGGTTACTGAAAAATTATCAAAAGAGATGCAAAAAGTTGCAGAATGGTTGCAGACGTCCTGTCTGACCTTAAACTTGGATAGAACAGTCTCTCACGTTTTTTTTCAAATAAACGTAAATTACAACAACTAACTCAAGAAATTCAAGTAAATGGACAAAAAATGTGAATGAAACAAAATATTTAGGTCTAGTACTTGATTCGAACCTTGGTTTTAAAAGTCATATAACAAAAATTGGTAATAAATTGAAATTCAATTTGATGAACTATAAATATATTAGAAATTCACTAACTACGGAAGCCTCACATATATACCTCAATACTATGATTGTTCCACATCTTCTGTATTGCATGTCCAGTTGGTCTCAGGCGTGTAAAACATCGTTAAAATCACTTGAATCATTATATAAAAGGGCCATAAAAATTCATGATAAAAAGCCTCGTCAGTACCATCACTGTAAAGTACAAAGCAAATATAACATTTTGAGTTTTGAAAACCTCATTAAATATAATCAAATCGCTGCTCCCCCTTTAAGAAAATTTGTCACACTAAATTCAGAGAGAATTCCTAGAGCCACACGGTCGACAGTCAGAGGAGAGTGCAGCGTTCCAAGACGTAGAACCACATATGGTCAACAATCGTTCTCTTATAAAGCAGCGAGCCTTTGGAACATTCTTCCAAACGAAATTATTTCATGCACACACTATAGTACATTTACACGCCTGACCAAACAGTGGTTATTATCAAAGCAAACCTGCACGCACTGAATGACTGTGATGTGAACAATGTAAATTGTGAGTGAGTGAACGATAGATTCCTGAAGTGGAGAGTGTTTTTATGATGTGAGTGAAGTAATGTTTTCATGTATTATTTTGTATATATTTTATGAACTGTTGTAAGTATAACATCAACCTGTCCAGGGACTGTGGGTGGAAATTAGCATTTTTTGCTATAACCTGGCACATGACATCTCTTCTTTTTTTAAACTAATGTTTTTTGTGCATTGTCCCTGATCAAATAAAGAAATAAACCATAAACCATAAACCTATAATGTAGACTCACTGTATTCCAGACGACTGGCTCTGGAAACTGGAGGTTGGTTGGATTTAAAATTCAAGTGTCTGGAATACCGCGATGTGTCGGAAGTGTCCGGAATACAGGGTTTCACACCTGCCTCGTTTAGTTCGGTTGAATTGAACTAGAGTTTGTTTGCCCTGCAGGTGCAGTTCGTTTAGGTCAGTGAGAACGCAGCAGTCATACTCAGGTGCGCACCAAAAGCGGACCAAACAAGCGTACCGAGACCTGCTTGATGAGGTGGTCTCGGTACGCTTTCAATCGAACTCTGGAGCAGTTCGTTTGGAGCGAGAACGCAATCCGACCTCTAACCACACCAACTATATATACTCCGCAAGTCTGAGCTAATGTCTCCTGTAGTCAGGTGTGCTTTGCAATCTGCGATGCGGCAGAGCAGCAAACTGTAGCAGCTTGCAGTGTTTCTCTCACAGAAACAGACAGTGGTCAAGTTGCCGTCCGTCATTCGATCGGAGTTGGAAACAGACACCGGCAGAGCGAAGTCTCGGCGAGCAGCGCAGATAGTAACGTTTGCGAAACAATGTCTGATTATTTAAAGGAAATGAGCTGCTTTGACCTAGACTGGGTAAACTCAGCCTGATCTGCCGGTGATTTGATTTCTCCCTGCAGCTCAGGCTGGAAACCTGTATGTTATTTTATCCTGCTTCCGTTACAAATCTGCGGGGACCAATCACAAACTGGCTTATCCACCTTGGCAAGTTTAACACGATGACAATAGAGAAGTGACGGCAAGCAGCTTTTTGTTTACATTCAACATAGCGGCCACCGAAGCGCAGCAACCTGTTGATGCCGATGTCGCTGCTGTTTTAAAAGATGTCAAAGGCAAGTTTTCTCTGAAAACGGAACAGAAACGTGCCCTGGAACAATTCCTTACTACCGACTGGCTTTGGTAAAAGCCTATATTTACCAGCTAGCTCCGCTGGTGGCCAAAAGAATGCAGCTCAGCTCAAACCTCGTTGTTGCAAAGTACGTCACCCGGATCGTTGGTCTGATTGGTTGAAGGACTATCCATTTGCGTACAGAGTCATTTGAACTATGCCCGTAAAATCCAGAGCAGACTCCCCAGACTAATGTTCAATCTTAAAAGATTGAGCTTGTTCTGGTGCAGAGCCATAGAGAGACACTCTTTGATCTCATTAGCGGGGTGGTCACATGGTTCATGTAAGCCTGTATAGTTCCAAACACACACCGCGCTGTCATGTTCTTCTATGGGACTGATAGCAGCGATTGCGATATTGAATGGTAAATATAAATGAAAACACATACCCATGTACTTGTTTGATTGTTATTGCATTATTGCATATTTGTAAATGTCAGTTTTACATTTGGAGTGCTAGGGTGACAACTGAAATCTATGTATAAGTATTACTTAGATACGTTTTTAAATTTTGGAGGGAAAGCTTCACGTTCGTGTTAGCATGGGTAGCACTAGGCTACTGGGTTTAGTGGCTTAACCTTAACTTTTACCTTACTACATCTCTGTTTTGAAATGAATGACGATTCAAGATGTTCGTTTTTGTGCAACTGGACTATTGGATTTCCTTGATTTTGCTTGTAATTCCGATTCACTTGGCCAGAGAGCGATTGAGAAAGCAGAGTAGCAACAGTCCATTCAGCATTTAGTGTCCAGCCCACTTCTTCTGATGAGGCAGGAGTTGACCACACAACCATGATACAAAAAAGACTAAGCCATACACAAAGTATCAAATATATTATAGAATAACAACTCATTACGCTTGGATGAATGAATGAACATGAGATCATTACATTATTCATATTAGTACATCCAGCTTCAAAACAACCAGAGGTCAGGGATTCTCTGAGGATTTGCATACAAAATGTAGATAATCTACGAATTTCTACCTAATTAACCATTGCCAGTAGATGAACTTATGCATTTATTGGTTTCTGATTGTGGCAGATGATTTGATTCACGTTACAGTAATGTTTCGCTTTAATTTCTTTTCTATAGGAGTGTAGTGTACCCTTACATTAGAGATGCAAATGCAAAGGCAAAATACATATAACAGCAACATTACCTTGTTATTGTTACAGAGATTGAGGGAGAAATTGAGGTGGATTTCAAAGGAAATTAAAGGGACATGACAGGAGACAGAGAGAGCGATCAAGAGGCCACTTTGCTAGGGGCAGGTGATCCAGGGATGTGTGTGCCGAGGGCCAGTCAGTCAGGGGCCAGCAATGAAGAAAACTTTGCAGGGAGGATGCAGCACGTAAAGCTGGAGCCAGCAGCCATCGCCTCCAGCAGCCGCCACCACCTGCAGCAGAGTGAAAATAAGCAAACAAGCCCTTGAATCTATGCGTTTCCCCACACATGGCCAAATTGCTACCAAGTTGGGGAAGGGGTGGACAGAAGCTTACATTTTGGCCAGTGTCTCCTGGTTCACACAAAAATGACTCAGGCTGTGAAATTTGGGGAAGAAATTAGTCACACTACTGTCTGTGTAATAAACATTTTAAAGCTCATTATGGCTTATGATATTTTTTGTGTGGAATAATTTGTATTCATACATGTAATCCAACAGCCCTTTCAAGGGTATAATTAAACAAACGCAATGTTATTTCTACTAGCTATAGCATCAGACACAGTACTCAGCTGACTAGCTAACAGCAGATAAAACCTAAATAACACCTGTCCTTAATCAACCTTAATGATCCTAGTAATCCAACATCAATAACTAACTAAATAAAAGTTGTTAGACATTCACTACTGAACTTCGTAATTGTTGGTGTAGCGATACTTTCACAGCTGGCGAAGTCGAGCTAACAAACTAGCTAACGAGCTAACAAACTAGCAGGCAATCGGTCGTCTACCAAGATAAAAATATATATAATTACGCTGTGCACATACAAATAAAGATCAGTATATGCATCATAAAGGGCCTCTGATAAAATATAGACAGTTGACAATTCAAAAGAGGTAGCTTTTTAATCAACTTACCTCAGGAGTTAATCGTTGGCCAGCAATGGAAATGAATGATGTTCAACGCCGTAGAATGGATGTTTGGAACTATGCGAGACTGCATACCCCGGAAGTAGGTGGCAAAAAGCGTACAACTGAGTCCAGTGGGAGTGTTGCCACTCTGTTTTTCTCTATCACTCTGGTCTGGTTGATAGCCAGACTATTTAACTCCAGTTTATACTGAATTCTCACAGAAGCATTAAATAACTGAAACTGAATCTTTCTTGGTTATTTTTGTACCTAAATGTACCGTAAGAAACCAAAGGCACACAAACCAGTGATGGCATATCTTTAAAACTACAAAATCCTTCAGCTGCAAAGATTAATCGACAAGTTGTCAACTATTAAATTAATTGGCAACTATTTTGATGATTGGTTTGAGTCATTTTTTATGAAAAACAGGTAAACTTGTGTGATGTCTGCTTGTTAAATGTGAATATGTTCTTGTTTCTTCTCTCCTCTGTGACAGTAAACTAAATATCTTTGAGTTGTGGACAAAACTAGACATTTGAGGACTTCATCTTGGGCTTTTTGGGAAACACTGATCCATATTTTTCACCATTTTCTGACATTTTAGAGACCAAACTACTAATCCATTCATCCAGAAGACAATCGACAATGAAAATAATCGTTAGTTACAGGCATCGCTTATCCTGTGCGAATGCGCCACACAAAGAATGCTTCTAAAAACCCAAATAGTACTGGAATATCCCACATGTCTTAATCAGAAAATGCTACATTAAAAATGATAATGAATGCTGTTTACATGACCTGTATCAAATTCAGAACATTGTCATATTTGGCTATTGTTCTAGGAAACTTCAGTTCCGGCAATCAGTTTGGTACGGGTAAGGACAGATGCAATGTGCTTGCATTTGTCTCATAATCTGTGTTTTTCTCTGTTACGTCCTTTGTTCTCGCTGATCTCTAAAGAGACTAACGAGGCTGTGATAATCTGCATATTAAGGCAAAACATAAAGCAGTCATAAACACCTTTGAAGCAGCGTGTTTTCATTTTCTACCTCCTGAGAGAACCAGCCATTTCTTATCAAGAGAGCTTTTGCTGCCTTTACTTTGTTCCCCCCTTGGATATTAACTTTCCATTTTGACTCGTTATGCGTTAAGTGTCTCCTGTGACCTTTGAAAGCTGCAAGAGTGAAAACTAACCGGCAATTTCCACTGGATGCGTAGCGGCTGCGGATCCGCACCGGAACAGCGGTGGAGGTTTCCACTAAAGTCAATGTGTGTATTTCACACACAGAAACAAAATAAAAATCCGGTTAATTTTCAAAATAAAATACACCGTGCTCACGGCGGATCATATTTCCTTGCACTACACCTTGAAAACACAGCTCAGAGTAGTTTCCCTCTACTCCTCTGGATGGAAACAAACTGTTGTTGGTTGGTTGTGGTTCTATTCTACGTGAATTCGCGAGATCTTGTGGGTCCTCGTGACTACAGCTACAGAAATCCGGAGTAACAAATAGCATTTTCTGAGCCTGTCCTCCCCTGAAAAATGGCACCATAAGTTGTTTGTTGAAGCAGCAATTATGGCTCGATGGTATTTTAAGCCCCCACCATCGACTTCAAGGCACCTAACCCTAACCCTAGTGCCTTTCATGCAGCGCTGCCTGGAAGATGACATTGGGGGCTTAAAACAACAAACACCGCAATTATGACTCATATTTACATTTATAATGTCGGCGCCCTCTAGTGACTGTAGAAACTATTACGTAGTTATGATGGGAGCAAAGCAGGAAGTAAGGTAAGAAAGTATAAGAGCACAAACAAACACAGGACACCTGTCTCCGTCTGTTAAACTGTCTCTCATCCACTGAAATGATCTGTAATCACACAGTAACTGAGGGACGATCGTAGAAGCTGTCCAACGACACAATGTTATATACACTGCTGAGTGGTTTGAGATCTGCGTAGACCAGTTGGTTTCGTGCACTTTTAATGCTGCTCACTTCAGTCTGAAAAAGAGCTTAAGAGGGTCACAGAGAAGATTAACCTACCTGGAAAACGTTTGGCATGGATGACCTGCAAAATGAGTGCTGATGCAGTTCTGCAGAGGCTTCGATAACAGGACAGAGAAGATGGAGGAGAAAACCATCGCAGGGGCGACTGCAGGATTTTTAAAGCACAGGGGACTTTATCAGAATACAGCATAGAAAATCTGCTTAGAAATATAATACATTTTGGATAGGATAGAACAACACAGTTCAGTTTTGCTGAATAAAACACATCACATTCATTATTAATTTAAAGGGGCATTATGCAGAAAAAACACCCTTGCAACTTTGGGCTCACAGGTGCTAGGGGGAAGCGAGATGACCACTATTCAACTCAAAAAAGTCATATAACCATTCCAATGACTCCGAAGCTGTTCAGTTAAGGTAAATTAAGCTAAAAGAAACTGCATAGTTCCCCTTTAACTTGTTGTTTTTTTCAACAAATTGTGTATCCAAATACAAGACACATTTTCAATGGGCTCTTAAGGCAAACATTTGGATATGTGGAAACATTAATTGGTCATGTGACAAGGGCTGGGAATGTTTTTTGTCACAGAACCGTATAAAAATAATGTGCAATACACTTAAAATAAACTCAGAAAGTCAGTGCAATACACAATTTATTTCTTACAGTAACAGGTGCACTACAGTGAGTTCAATAGGTCTCTACTTCTAAACTTGCCTCAAAAACAAAGTACATAGTTGCTGTACAACGTGTGTTTAAAGTAGATATCCATTTACCAAATGGAAAGGCAGTGATTGGCAGAACAGGCAGCAAAGTGGCAGCACTCTGATCCAATGGAAATCAAATTTGTCAGATTGACAGCACTCTAGACCAATGGGTTGGGGGGGCACCGTGGGGGGGGGGAATCCTATTTCAGGGGGGGAAGGGCAGGTGCCACCCCAGGCCCCCCCTCTAGACCCGTCCCTGGCCCGACGTCCTCCAAAGCCCTCACTCTGGAGAGGAAACTACGAGATATGATATCAATATGAAGCTATGGCCAGCAGCTGGTTAGCTTAGCTTAGCACAAAGACTGGAAATGGGGGGAAACAGCTAGCCTGGCTCTGTGCAGAGGGAACAAATACCACCAGCAACTCTTTGTGCTAAGCTAACGGGCTGCTTGACTGAGAGTGTAATGTCAATCTGAATGTCTAACTCTCAGAGGGAAAGCAACAACCATAATAATAGTATATAATGGTAAATTATATAGCCCTATGTTCCCACATTTCTAAGATTTTTTTCGAAATTAGGCCCTATGTTCCCACATTTACTTTTTCATAAATTTGTATCAGATTGTATCCCCCTTTCTCCCAATTTGGTAACCAAATACACCCAACCTATTATCCCGTAGCAATGGACTACAGACGGAATGTAACCCTAACCCAAACATAGGGCCTAATTTTAAGAAATATCTTAGAAATGTGGGAACATAGGGCTGTGGGAACATAGGGCTGTGGGAACATAGGACTGTGGGACCATAGGTCTGTGGGAACATAGGTCTGTGGGACCATAGGACTGTGGGAACATAGGTCTGTAGGAACATAGGGCTGTGGGAACATAGGGCTGACCCCACTGAAGCAGAGTAGAAATATCAAGTAGCATTAAAGATGGAATACCTAAGGACAAGTACCTGAGTAAATGTACTTAGTTACTTTCCACCGCTGCCATTCTTAATCCCGCCTTCAAAGCTCTGATCGGCTTCGGTCGACGAGCGCAAGAACAGACGGGAAAAATCGGTGATGTGGGCGGTTATTCACAGGTCTGGAAACAGGAAACAAAACCTGTGTTTAAGGACTCAAGGTGCAGCAGGAAAGCAGTAGATGTACACAAAACAGAATCATGCAGAGACGAGAGAGGTGTTGATGATGAGTGTTGATTATGGAGACATCAAGTTGAGGGTGGAGACATCAGCAGGAGACTCTGCTGGGAGGCCGAGAAACCAAAGAATAAACAATCAGAGACATCATGTGTTTGTTCATCAGTTCAGCATGTTTCAGATGTAAAATAACCATCAGCGGTAAACATCCGTTTTCCCCACACATGCACAGGCTCTACACTCTTTTCTGACGTAATTTCTTCTCTGTAAAACTTTCTGACAAACTGTTCCGAGCTCTTTCTTTTGCCGCTGACTATAGCCGGAGAATTAGTCAACTCTGGGATGAAGGTCTCCGGACAGGCAGCAGTCCAGAATAGGATGGATGCATGAAACGTAGCCCCCCCGGATCATATTTGGCGGAGGGGTTTTTCAATGAAAACAAAAATGCACTTCAACATCATTTTGGACCATTATAATCTCCATATATGTGTCTAAAATGTTGGAAAAGCTAGAGCAGATGATAAATATATAACACTCAAAAAACTTTTAAGACAAAGAAGTCAAACTACAATCATTAGATCTGGGAAAAGTCTTTTAGTTAAGTTGGCGCTTTTTTGCCGCATTTCACAATCATTCAGCTTAGGTTAAAACGGCTCGGGGGCTGCACCCAACACATCATTGTGTACGCGTTGTGTAGCTACACGTAGCTATTTTCATTTGGGCGCCCATGCTATCCAATCTCTCGGCCTGCACGCTGCAGCGATCATTTCGGCGTCTCCTCTATTTCTTGTGCGAGACGCGAGCGAATATGTCATCCAGGCAGGTAATCACATTTCACAAGAAAGACCACAGTGCAGCTGGATACTTTCTATAACAAAGTACTGCTAACACTATGTGGCTAAAGTTAACAGGGTTTTTTCTGCATAGAGAAATGTTTGGCGCCCCCCCAAAAAGGTTTTAGCCAGCCCCAAAGGAAAATCCCCAGCACCAAAATGATAAGAATTGAGAATAAAAATAGCAATTCAAATTCTTTCCAAATGTGTTTAACAAGTAGAACATAAACTTCATAATGAGCGCTTATCTCCCAGAGTTTTATCTCCAGAGTTAGCCAGTATACCGGACTCTCCCAGTTATTTATTTAAATATTAATATTATATTTTTAACAACTTTTGTTAATTTGGGTTTCATTTACTGAAGCATAACATACTTTTTTTTTTTTTCAAGTTGTCAGAAATAACAGGCAAATGCATATAGATTTCTATCAAATAAGGTAACACAGACTCATGCCTTTACTGTACGCGGACCGATCATGCTAACTGCCCCCCCCCCAAAAAAAAAAGGTTAATATTTCACATTCACAGCCTGAAATCGGTTAACAGTTACCTTCTCATCTTTAAAGGTCCAGTGTGTATCATTATCAAAATCTGTGTTGCCCGTTCACAAACCTTTTTCATGAATATTTACCACCACCATCAATTCCAAGTATTTTTTTGGCTTGACATTTTTTTTTTGCATTCACATGAACTGGGGTAGACGCTCCATAGTCATGCTCCATCTTGAAATATGTTAACCGGTAAGGGACATACAGGACATACTGCT
>NC_050179.1:36192401-36262401 GCF_008315115.2 Sander lucioperca | reverse complement strand
CCCAAAAAACAAGCCAGAGCTTCTTTTTTTTCAATTTTATTTGAGAAAACTTTAAATTTCTACCATGAAGCTTATATTAACTGTCACTGTTAAAATCTGCAGAGACAGACTTGTTTAAGTAGGACATCTTTGACTTCCATGTTGAGCATTAATGTATGCGCAACGTGCACACCAAAGACTCTCGGATCATAATTGGGACAATATCTCTGACACATAAATAGAGTTTAATTACTGTTTGATACCAACCCCCCACTCATGTCCTCACACACACACACACACACACAAACACGTCACAACCTCCCACAACCTCCCACCAGCTTTTCCTTCTTGATATTTTTGGGTCACACATTAAGCACAGCAGGATGAAGCCATGCGGCGCTCACGCTGGGCGTTTGGTGCTTGATGATTACATGAACTGTGAAATCACTTTTTTTCGTTGAGCAGACGCCTCGAGGGGTCTCAGCTTTGGCACCTGGGAAGAAGAAAGACTGCACAGAAACCTATTTTTTTCTCTCCCTTGTGAGTTACTCATATGTAGCATCCTGTCACAGACGAGTGAGACGTTAGGCTGCTGCTTTCAGAATAAAAACCTGAGTCACATTAAAGGAAAGAGGCTTTTCAGACAGCTGTTACCTCCCCGGCCTTTCGCTGAATATAATATAGAACTTCCGAGTTTGATTGTACTCTTACATTAGGGACTGTTAGTTATTTATTTAAGGGGCCACCGGAGGAATTTTGGGACCTTTAGGGTAAAAAGACTTGACCCTCCCCTCACCAGTAATAATTTTTATATGACTCTCCAAAATTATTTGAAAAAGAAGCATGACCCTCCCCTTATGTGCTAGATTGCACTTAACAAAGATGTACAGATGCCATTTGATTTTTTTACAGCCATGACATACATGAGTTAACCTCTGCGTTCTCATCTTACACATCCCACTCCTCTGTTATGGTATGGTGGCCATTTCAGTAGATTTACTCACTAACGTTGTTGTGGAAACACAATAAGCATGGAAACTAAATGCACACTTCATGCATTACTGCATTACTTCAAATACTAAGTTCCTCCTCTAGTAAACTAATATTCTCATGAAATAAAACAATAAAACATTAAGACCATTCAGCAAAGGACAATGGGAAATAACAATTCAACACTGGTTGCTATGGACTCGTCACTAGGCTTCCTCAGTCATTGTATATTTTAGCACATAGGTAAAGCTGCCGAAGCTGAACATTATATTCCAAAACAAATATGTTTATTTTTAAAGCAGATTTTAAATTACATTGTAACAATTTAACAATTCGCCCTTATGAAATCCAATTGCGGCACGGCTGTCTTGGAAGGCAATAGACAGATGCATAAATTCAACTAAAATGTAACAGTGACCAATCAGTGTTGGACCTCCAGTCTGTTGAGATGCCTCTCCAAATGCAGAAACCAAGCACAGTCACACCATAAAACGTTAAGACACGTTGAGAAAAAAGATCCGTATTTTGCCGTAATCCAATGACACGGAAAAAAAAAAGTACTCCACAGCGATCAGTAGATCCACAAACAGAGTCACGGTGTATCCAGCAAAGCCGATACCAGCGTCACATTCACCAGCCAGCTCCAAACAGGTGAACAAGGTGAACTTCGCCGTTTAAACAAAGTGGAATAAATGGCATTTAGGAAACCTTTATTGCAAGGTTGGCACGGTAAGATGTCCAGACTAGTGCAACAGTAACTTTCGTTTTTTGCGTCCTGCTGCTCCCATCGTCAGCCAGGTAATATTTTTTTTACCAAAGCAGTATATGAACTCTGATGTATTACCTACCACCATTTAGTTGTTTTGTGTTATTTACGATATTTATAAAATATCTGGTCATGCCAGATGTAATTATTCCACTCATTTTTTAAACAATCCAATTACCCGTTTACCCGTCTACATGAAAAAATATGCACCAAACAAGCCACTTTGAAATTTTGCTGTTTTCATGAATACAAAAGTTGGGTGACCGCCCCCCCCCCTAGACTAAAAAATGTTGGGTGACCCTCCCCCCAACAAAGAATAAAAAGACATGACCCTCCCCTATTTTCCAGGTGTTTAGTCTATATCCACGACGTTCCACTTCCGGGATTGCTCCGGTGCCGGCAAAACAATTCCAACAGATGTCCGTCCCCTTCCTCTTTCTTTGTGTTGGCGTTCTAACCTCCGGCTGATTTCTGAGGACTATGGTTAACTGCTCCTCAGATCTTTGCAGGGTAAATCCAGACAGCTAGCTAGACTATCTGTCCAATCTGAGTTTTCTGTTAAACAACTAAAACTACTTTTGAACGTACACACGTTCCACCAAAACAAGTTCCTTCCTGAGGCTATTTAGCAGAGGCACCGTGGCTCCGTCCGGAGCTTAGCTCCGCCCAAGACGATTGTGATTGGTTTAAAGAAATGCCAATAAACCAGAGCACGTTTTTTCTCCCATCCTGGAATGCTGTGTGGACTAGCCAGACCGTAGCGCTGTGGACGACGGTCTGGCAATGCGCCGACAGTCGCCCAGGCCCTGTTTGCGTCACATCGTCACATTCTGAACGCAAGAAACATGCAACAGCTTTTACACATTCAAGCCAGCAATCCAGTTTAGCATCAGCCTTTCAACATACAGCATTCACACCACAATTTCTTCAGAAATTGCATTTTGCGTGCAGTGTAGACTAGTTTTCTGGAAGCTGTTAAAAGCTCCATGTGGGACTGTTTACAAAGTGGATAGTGACTGTAAATTAGAACAACGCTTTTATCTCTGCCGTCCTGGAGAGATTTATGAAAATGTGATATTGAAATGTAAATGAAGAACTGCAAAAACACTAATCAAGTAGAGCATTGTCATTAGGCAAACAGCTGTCAGTGTTTTCTTTTTAAATGAGACGAGGGAGGTGAAGAGACGAGGACAGAACAGAGGAAAGAGATCGGAGGTTAGAAGAGGAGAAGTCGATACACAGAAGGGATGAAGAGGAGAGGAAAGACAGATTAAAGGCTGGTAGAGGAAGAAGAAAGAGAGGAAACATAATTTACAAAATGAACATCGTGCTGGGAATTACAATGCAGGCCTGAGGAACTTCTGCATTGGCTTCACTTTTCAGAACTGGAAGCTGACGTTTCAATGTAACTACACGGTGATAGACAGCGTCGATTGTTTATAATCAGATTTTTCCTTTCACCTTTTCATATCAATTCTTTCTTTACAGTCTGTACATACACACATACATCTCACTTACATAAAAATCATGTATATGAGATATATGTGTGTATGTGTGTTTGTTGTGTTATGGTTGTCTAAGCTACTGGATGCCTAAAATTTCCCTCGGGATGAATAAAGTATCTATCTATTTGTCTGTATGTCTATCTTTCTATCTGTCTATCTGTCTATCTATCTATCTGTCTGTCTGTCTATGTGTCTATCTGTCTATCTATCTATCTATCTATCTGTCTGTCTATCTGTCTATCTATCTATCTATCTATCTATCTATCTATCTGTCTGTCTGTCGAAAGAGAAGAACTGACTTTGATGTTTGATGTCTTTAATCTCCTCAGACCTTCTTACTTTCACACTGACACTGATGCAGTGTCATGCAATCATTTTACATAACGTTCTTATTCTGAGGCAACTTTCTGATTTGCATTATGTGTTGATATTCAACCACTGAATTAGAAAAAACATGTTTTAATGAAACAGAGTTTATCAGGCGTAGTATGAAGCAGAGAGCAGCGATATTAAATTGAATGTGCCAAATACAAATGTGGGCTTTTTAAATGGAGGTTCTGTTGGCGCTAATCTCTTTACACACACACACACACACACACACACACACACACACACACACTGAGACAAAGACAAATTACACGCAAATACAAATGTGTGCTTTTTAACTGGAGTTCTGTTGGCGCTCATCTCTTTACACACACACACACACAACACACACACACACACACACACACACACACAAAAAAAACATTTTCTCACCACTCACCACATTTTTTAATGCGGTGAGTGCGCCCAAAGATTGCGAGGCATTTCGTTTTAGAAAAGAGAACCACTTAGAACTCACAATACGTTTGTTGATTGGCTACTGCTAGCCGCAGAGTAGCTTATCAGAGCAAGACAAAGCAGCTGCCCTGTTCACAAGCAAATCAATCAGCGTCAGCGATTACACCGAGAGTCTGCAAAATGGATTCTGGAAAGAAGCTGTTGCAATTGAAAGTGTCATCGAAGGACCCCTCAATCCATTTTCAGGAGCTGTGAGAAGATCTCCGTTAGGAATCACGTAATGAAATGGCCTAGGCCTGCAGGTAACGCATGTGTAGTGTAGCCTAAATTTCCGAGGCAACCTCAGTGATTTGACAAGAGCGTAACTTTGGGTTCAACATTGGTTTGGTTGAGCTCTCCAACTATCTACGGAGGTCCCGTGACATGTCTGCTTGTATTTAAAAAAAAGAGTAACAAAAACTTTGAAAAAATTGTTAAAAAAACATGAAAAAAGAGACATCATCAAAAGGTCAAAAAGTCAGAAAAAGCGCCAAAGACTTTGAAAAAAGTGACAAAAACGTTGAATAGTGTCCCAAAAAAACACCAAAAAAGGAGACAAAAGCTCAGAAAAAATTGCCAAAAAAGCAACAAAAACAGCCTAAGTCACACCTGTGCATTAATCCTGCTGTCTAATCAGCATCTTGATATGCCACACCTGTGAGGTGGATGGATTATCTCGGCTCACTAACACAGATTTAGACAGATTTGTTAACAATATTTGAGAAAAATAAGCATTTTGTGTACATAGAAAAAGTCTTAGATCTTTGAGTTCAGCTCATGAAAAATGGGGGCAAAAACAAAAGTGTTGCGTTTATAATTTTGTTCAGTATATATATATATATATATATATATATATATATATATATATATAATTGTAATTGCAATACAAATCAAATCAGCGCCCATGTATTGGGAAACATTTGAATCGGGACAAAAAGCATATCGTCACAGCCTTAATAAAAACTCTGTTCAGGACAGAATGCAGAAGCTTTAGTAAATCTGATCTGAGTTTATTAAAAGAGTTCAGTCAGAGTCCAACTACAAAACAACTTTTTTATTGGCTCATTCTTGTTTTTTATAAGGTCTATTAAGAGTGTAAAACTGTGTTTTGGACGCCTGAATAATCCTGAATGAGCTCTAGCTGCTGCCGCAGTGGTTTTAAATGTCATTGCTTTTTTTTCCCCAAAGTACCTTTTGTTCCATTGAGTGTAAAACCCCAACTGCACTCTGATTATTCTGACTTTCATTTAGTGAAATGACGTTGAATGTCAAGCAGCTGCTGTGTGGGTTTTTTTCTGATCTCTTGATCTGCAGGACTCTGAATAAAAGAGTCCTCCGCACCTGTTCTCCTTCTACTTCAATTTTCATCTTAATTTGTTCCTGAAGGGCAATTGGTTTCAGACAGTTTCTACCTATGTTATGGAACTCTGGTCCTACCAGACTCTGGTCCATTAGCCTGGTCCTACCAGACTCTGGTACACTAGCCTGGTCCTACCAGACTCTGGTACACTAGCCTGGTCCTACCAGACTCTGGTACATTAGCCTGGTCCTACCAGACTCTGGAACAATAGCCTGGTCCTACCAGACTCTGGTACACTAGCCTGGTCCTACCAGACTCTGGTACATTAGCCTGGTCCTACCAGACTCTGGTACACTAGCCTGGTCCTACCAGACTCTGGTACACTAGCCTGGTCCTACCAGACTCTGGTACACTAGCCTGGTTCTACCAGACTCTGGTACAATAGCCTGGTCCTACCAGACTCTGGTCCATTAGCCTGGTCCTACCAGACTCTGGTACACTAGCCTGGTCCTACCAGACTCTGGTACAATAGCCTGGTCCTACCAGACTCTGGTACACTAGCCTGGTCCTACCAGACTCTGGTCCATTAGCCTGGTTACCAGACTCTGGTCCATTAGCCTGGTCCTACCAGACTCTGGTCCATTTCATTGGTCCAGAGAGTCTGGCCACTCTCCATTGACAAGTGTTAACTTCCTTGAAGGCGGGTACTCTGTTGATGTTTAAAACTATTGGATCTGCCATAACCAATCGCTAATGTTTGGTCGTGATGTCGGCTTAGCATCGCTAGCGTTAGCCTTAGCCAACTCCTTCACCACTAACGGAGCGAGCTGGAAAATGAAACTGTTCCTGAACCCCGTGGGGAGGAGGGCCACAACATCATGGCCACCAACACAACTCAGCAAAGATTGTTCTTGCTCGGGCTTTAACTTCTGGATATTCGGCAGCGTTGCCACAACGGACCACATGGCTTCGGTCGCATCTTTCTCCACCGCTATTACGGAACTACAACTCAAACTAGCGCACAACCTCAATGTCATCGTTCTCAGCCACTCCCTCTGTTCGCTGATTGGACCGCTAAAAATTTGGCTGGAGAAAACCCAAGACTATACCGCAAACTGTACTGAAGGGAAATGAAAATTGAGCGGAAGTACGTAGGAGGGCGGAGCCAGGCTAATGTTATGGGTCTTAGAAACAGAAACATCAGACAGTTTCTGATAAAGACACTTGGAGAACAGTTAGATACAAAGTAGGATGTAAAAAAAAGTGACAAAAAACATTGAAAAAAAGTCAAACGACAAAAAAACCCTGTCAAAGCGAATTTGGGAAATGACACGAAGTTGAAGTTATTTTTAAAACCCTAAAAGATTCAGGGCTTTAGAGAAAACATTTGGGTCCTGTAGCCCCAGAAGCCATCCTCCCCCGACCCCCGCTCCACCCCTGCTCCTACATGTTTGACCAACACGCCGTTATAATTAAGATCAAAAAACATCAACCAGAATCGTCCCGCAGAGATCAGCATGAACAGGCCTGAATGTTCCTGGGTGTAGGACGATAACGGCTCTGGGGATGAACGAATGTTTGAATCTCCTGATCCTTTGAACCGAAACCGTGCAGTGTAGGTTACCATGGTGATCTGAAGATATATGATCAAGCGTGAAATATGTGATAGATGTGCAAAAATGCGAATCGAATGGAGCCAGATGTGGCTTCTCAGTGTTGCTGGGGGGGATGCATGGATTTGACCATATGGCCTTAGCAATACACGTCATGCTCTTCTTTATTTTAAAGTATTGATTCAGGCACCGTTAAAACAATGCTCTCAATGCGCGAGTTCATGTGCAGAGCCCCTGGTGATACTTGGAGCAAAGTTGCATGTTGTGTCGAGCCTTCTTAGTGTTTTAAAAATAGGGATTTTGATGCAATCATAGTAGTGCCCCTAGCACTCCCATTCAAAAGGTCATTTGACCGAAAAACGGTAATACGGTAAATCTTAAAAGTGGCGTTTCCGTGCTAATTATGCTTTTAAACGAAAAGTTTGACTCGGGTACATTCACAAAAACACCCTAGGTTGCATTTTGGCGAGAGTTATGCTGTAAGACACCTACACCATTTAAAAGTTTAATTGTTTTAGGACTGGTATCAGAAAAAAACCCAAACGATACCCAACCCTACTCTGGGTCCTCCACAGGGTGACTAGACACCAGTCCTATAATGCAAATGAGGAAATCAGTGAATTGTTTCAGATGTTTCCCGGCTGCTGTTTTTTGTTTTGTTTTTAATGTTGTGGTATAGGTCTTAAATTTCATTCATAATGGTCATAAAAAGGTCTTAAAGTGCTCATATTATGCTCATTTCAGGTTCATAATTGTATTTAGAGGTTATATCAGAATAGGTTTACATGGTTTAATTATCACAAAACACCATATTTTTGTTGTACTGCACATTGCTGCAGCTCCTCTTTTCACCCTGTGTGTTGAGCTCTCTGTTTTAGCTACAGAGTGAGACCTCTCACTGCTGTAACATCTTTGTTGGCAGTCGCACATGCGCAGTAAGGACTACTAGCCAGTCAGAAGCAGAGTATGAGGGCGTGCCCTGACAGTAGCTAGGTAAGGACTACTAGCCAGTCAGAAGCAGAGTATGAGGGCGTGCCCTGACAGTAGCTAGGTAAGGACTACTAGCCAGTCAGAAGCAGAGTATGAGGGCGTGCCCTGACAGTACCTAGGTAAGGACTACTAGCCAGTCAGAAGCAGAGTATGAGGGCGTGCCCTGACAGTAGCTAGGTAAGGACTACTAGCCAGTCAGAAGCAGAGTATGAGGGTGTGCCCTGACAGTACCTAGGTAAGGACTACTAGCCAGTCAGAAGCAGAGTATGAGGGCATGCCATGCTAGCAGCTAGGCGAGCATTATAACGTGTGTTCCAAAGTGACCACGTTTGTCTCTGAAGTAAAGGCTGGACTACAATAGAGCTGATTGGAGCAGTTTGTGAACAGTGTTTTCTGTTGGAGATGGTAAGTCCCTTTCGGGTGGACTTTGGGCTTTTTCAACTTTGTAAACCTATAACATGCACAAACAAGCTATATAACTCAATAAAGGAAAGGGGAAAAGCCAAAAAGCATAATACGAGCACTTTAAGTCAAATTTGACTTGGTAAAACCTGCAGAAACCCTATGTTGTGACAACATTTGTTGGTTTTGTGATCTAATGACTGCTTTCTGTCAGAGCCAAAGTTGTGGTCCTAGGAGTCCAGAGTTTATTCTGCTGTCTAAATTGTGCCTGTGGCCTCCAAAGATTGTGCACAAGTGAGAGCTCATCTTGGATTAGGTAATTAATTATTCTTTTTTGTGCCTGTTTTCCAGATTAGGAAAACACATTTGCTTTTTTTTCTCCTTGTTTTTTTAACTGCATATATTGTTCACCTTCACCTCAAATGTTAAAGGTCCAATGTGTGGGAATTTCTCCCATCTAGCGTTGAGATCATATATATCGCAATCAAAGTCCGTATTACAGCTACGGTAGCCTTCACGCTTCAAAAAGCCGGTCTCTTGCTCTTTTCATTCTCCTTTTTCTTTTTCTGGGCGAAGAAGAAGAAGACTCCTGTTCCTGAAATTTGGATTTTGAATACGTGTGGTCCTCCATGTTTCCTTCTTCAAACTTGCCGGGGCTGGGAAGCTACGATACCCATTAGCAGCATTAGCACCACCTGTTAGTTTATCATGTGGCAGCGAAAACGTGAAAGGTGGAGCAGTATGTCCTGTATGTCCCTAACCGGCTAACGTATTTCAAGATGGAGTATGAATATGGAGCGTCTACCCCAGTTCATGCAAACGCAAACGTAACATTTCAAGCCAAAAGGAATACTTGGAATTGATGGTGGAGGTAAATATTCATGAAAAACTAAACACGTTACACACTGGACCTTTAAGGATATTTTTAACGTTTTTCATGTCCCAAAAAAAGTGTTATTCAAATCTCACAACTACCTTTGAGAGAAGCAAAGAGATGAAATTATTACAGACAGAATTTAATATCAACAGTTTAACCTTTATTGTTTCGGCATGAATTATTTCATATAACATGATTCAATGCAGCGAAACTCGTGTGTTTTACTCGGCTGCTTCTTTTCCCTGTAAAAAAAACACATAAATGGTTTGTGTGAGTTTGAATAAGTGATAGGGGGACAATAATTGTGATCTTTTAATTTTATAGTATTTAAACCTAATGCTTTATAAGTTGAATTTAATACTGTAAAGAATCTGCTGTAACATATCGACAGATATACATCAAAGGTGGTTGTTTTTCATTTTTCATTAAACTGACGTGTATATTTACCTTGCCAGAGTCACGGCTCTTTGCCCTCAGCTTGTTGACCTGGGACTCAGCGATGTCAGCGCGCTCCTCAGCCTCCTCCAGCTCATGCTGAACCTTCCTGCACTTGGACAGATGAGTGTTGGCCTGCTCCTCCTGAAATACAAGACATAGAAGAAAAAAAATGTAAATGTTCAAAAAGATCCATAGTACTACTGTACATTAAAATAACTATGATATACTGTCAAACTTTCAGTGTTGAAAATGTATATTTTGTCCTTACCGCCTCCTCAGCCTGCCTCTTGTAGGCCTTGACCTTCAGCTGCAATTTGTCAACCAGATCCTGCAGCCTGCCAACGTTTTTCTTGTCCTCCTCAGTCTGTAATAGGCAATATAGATTTGCATGTGTGTTTTTAAAGGTCCCATAGCATGACAATTTCACTTTATGAGGTTTTTTGTTTCCCCAGCCTGCCTATGGTCCCCCAGTGGCTAGAAATGGTGATAGATGTAAACCGAGCCCTGGGTATCCTGCTCTGCCTTTGAGAAAATGAAAGCTCAGATGGACCAATCAGGAACCTTCCCTTTATGACGTCATAAGGGGAAAGGTTACCTCCCCTTTCTCTGCTTTGCCCGCCCAGAGAATCTGGCCCGCCCATGAGAAAGAGAGAGAGACATCATGGCTTGAAAACAAGCAAAGCATGGCAGTTGGTCAAGGCCGCCAGACACAGAAATGGCACATCTTAAGGAAAACTCATTGTGGGACTGGCTCTAGTGGCTGTTATTCTGCACCAAGGCTGAATTTCGGGAAAGAGACTTCAGATACAGATTAGGGGACCACTAAGGTCTATATAAAAGAGACTTCAGATACAGTATTAGGGGACCACTAAGGTCTATATAAAAGAGACTTCAGATACAGTATTAGGGGACCACTAAGGTCTATATAAAAGAGACTTCAGATACAGTATTAGGGGACCACTAAGGCCTATATAAAAGAGACTTCAGATACAGTATTAGGGGACCACTAAGGTCTATATAAAAGAGACTTCAGATACAGTATTAGGGGACCACTAAGGTCTATATAAAAGAGACTTCAGATACAGTATTAGGGGACCACTAAGGCCTATATAAAATCATCCAAAAAGCAGCATGTCATAGGACCTTTAAAGGTAAATATATTAGATAATGTTTGTACTGTACATGGTAACTATCAAAGTGACTGTACCTGATAGGTGAGCTCCTTCACCCTCCTCTCATATTTGCGGACACCCTTAATGGCATCTGCTCCGCGTCTCTGCTCAGCCTCAACCTCTGCCTCCAGTTCACGCACCTTCCAAAAAACAAGACAATAAGTATCCGTCTTTCTTTTCCAAAAATCTTGCTTCAGTTGTGCAAATTCTTAACATGACTTTTATACCCTGGACTCCAGTTTCTGGAGCTGCTTCTTGCCACCCTTCATGGCCAGGTTCTCAGCCTCATCCAGGCGGTGCTGCAGGTCCTTAACAGCGACCTCCAGGTTCTTCTTCATCCTCTCCAGGTGAGCGCTGGTATCCTGCTCCTTCTTCAGCTCCTCAGCCATCATAGCAGCCTAGAAGAGACAGCATACAATGTTAATGAGAAATATCTTGAACATTTTGGAGTGAAAGTAAGAACAAATGAAATGTCACCCTACATCAGTGATAGCCTTCTTGGCCTTCTCCTCTGCATTTCTGGCTTCCTGAACAGTGTCATCCACTTCACTCTGGACCTGGACCAGGTCAGACTCAAGCTTCTTCTTGGAGTTCAGAAGGCTTGTGTTCTAAAAGGCAAAAAAAAAGGCACTTTAGTCATTTCATGCCTGATTTTCACGTTATTTAATTGTCATTAGATTTTTGAATTATTGAAGCTTGTTCACCTGAGAGTGCAGAAGTCCAACACGCTCACTGGCATCCACCAGCTCCTGCTCAGCAACTTTGCGACTTCTCTCCGTTTGTTCCAGAGCCGCTCTAAGTTCCTCGATTTCAGAAACCATCAGACCGTTCCTGCGATCCACCATAGCAGCTTGTTCCTTGAAGTCTTCCTGGGCTCTGATAGCATCATCAAGGTGCAGTTGTGCATCCTAGTGAAAAAAATAATTAGGAAAATATTCACATGAATGCCAAAATGTACCTGCACCGGCCATAGTCAGTGCAACAACTCTTTGTCTAACAATACCTTCAGCTGCGCCTGCACATTCCTCAGCTGCTTCTGGGACTCAGCAGCCTGGCGATTGGCGTGGCTCAGCTGAATCTCCATCTCATTCAGGTCTCCCTCCATCTTCTTCTTGATTCTCAGGGCATCGTTTCTGCTCCTGACCTCAGAATCCAGAGTGCTCTGCATGGAGTCAATCACCCTCTGGCTGTTCCTCTTGATCTGCTCCATCTCCTCATCTTTCTCTGCCAGCTTCCTGTCCACCTCACCCTTAATCTGGTTGAGCTCCAGCTGGACACGCAGGATCTTAGACTCTTCGTGTTCCAGAGTTCCCTAATGATATCAAATAAATAAATATTAATCTTTGCCTTTAAACCTTTTTTTGTAGCCTAGAAATCTAGACCACCCTAGCAGCAGCAAATTTAATTTGCAGCCAGGGTCGTCTAGCAACTCTCCGTTGGCTTGCGAGCTGGAAAAGCCAAACTCTAGTCAGGCCAATCACATTGTATAGAGTCGGTGGGCGGGCTTAACATAATGACGGCAGAGTTGCGACGGTTCTGCGTGAATTCCCTGCTACTTGAAAACAAAGAAGATGGCTGCTGCTGCTGGCGAACAGCGGTCTTTGGAATCGGCTTTGGCCGCGACTCTGGAAGACTTGGAGTTCAGCTTTTCTTAGAGAAAAGAACAAAGAACGGCACTGAAGTCATGGAGTTTAAAGTTGAATCTATCAACTAGCATTTCTCTGGTTGGTTGTAGAGCTGTCCTATTGCGTGCAGAGGGGATTTGAAAGACAACCGTTTACCCGCCCCTCGGATTGAGCCCTGCCAATGGTGAGTTCCCAGACCCAACATCTGGATGTGGGTATGGCTTGTCAGACTACTTTTTTTGTATATTTGTCTATGATTAAGATTTTTTTTCAGAAGATGTCCCCAAGAAAAAATGTACCTCAGCCTCTTCAAGTGCTGTCTGAATCTCAGCCTTCTCGGTCTCCACCTGCTTCTTAGACTTCTCCAGCTCATGGATGCTCTTGCCAGTCTCACCAATCTGTTCAGTCAGATCTGAGATCTCCTCTGCAGAGAGGTACATGTGTTTTATATTGTTAAGCCTTACAATGTAAACTAAAAAAAACACAATTGAATACAATGAAAGAAATACAAGTGTTGAATACAATGTAACTGTTACATAATGTAGAACTTACGTTGCAGGTTCTTGTTTTCACGCTTCATGGTCTCCAGCTGATCCAGAGATTCCTCATAAGAGTTCTTCATCTTGAACAGCTCAGTGCTGAGAGAACGAGCCTCCTTCTGTGCTCCCTCGAGCTCTGCCTGACCCTCCTCGAACTTCTGTTTCCACTCTGCCAACACCTGAATAACATCAATATGCAATATTGAATATGCAATATGAGGAAAAAAAAATATATTATTTCATTGATTGTATGGCTTGGCTACCCTCCCTGCTCTCGCGAGAACACAATTGTAATTTGCTCAGCGAGTCACTCTGGCATCGAGTAACGATGCTCATTAACTATGCCCTTTTAGCCGAGCTGCACCAATCGCATCGGTGTATCTGATATACGCGGGCCAGAGGTGAGCTAAACAGATGACGACAGTTTAATCTCCCAGTTAGCTCGGCTGGTAGCTAATCGTATGGGGCTCTGGACATGTCACCCTGTGTATTGTTGTGATTGATCGTGTGATTGCGTGCAGTGAGATTTTCAAATGCATGCATTTCAAATTGGGCCATTTTCATTACTCAATGCCAGACCCTTAATCTTTCGGATTTGGGGTCTGGATTTCCAGGCTATGGCTTGGCCACACAAGTAAACAAATGCTACCTTGTCAAAGTTCCTCTGCTTCTTGTCCAGGTTGGCAGCCAGCCCATTGGCCCTCTCCACATCAATCATGAGGTCCTCCACCTCACTCTGGAGCCTCTGTTTGGTTTTCTCAAGAGAAGCACACTTGGAATTCACTGCCTCAATCTGCTCCTCAGCCTCCTGAAGACGCTGAGCCAGCTTTTTCCTGTTTGAAAAGGATAAGATTTGTTTTCCACTGAAACTACTTTATCCAGATATTTTTTCATGAATGAAATACAAATCATTACATAGTTTCAGAACCTAGATGAATATAAGAAAGCACTGCTTTAATCTAAAATGTTATTTTTCGTAATAAGATACTAAATACAAACAATTGAAAAACCTGTTTAGAACATTTGTTTAAATGCAAGTACTGTATTTGAGCAACAGATTCTCACTTCCATCTCGTAAATTACGAACGCTTGGTCAGGTGCCTTTGTTGTTGCTAAAAGTCTCCTTTAGCGTCATGTAATGCGTTTTATCTAAACGTGCTTGCTCTGGACTATTGGCGTCCCTTTTGATGCAGTTATGTTAAGGAAAAGGTCGTGGGTGGGCTTACCGTGACATGCGGGAAGAACGGGGCGGTTGGGTTTAGGAAAAGAAGAAAACGACTTTAGGAAACGTGACACGCGGGACACAAAACCTGGTCTCCTGGGTGAAAGTCCTGTGTTGTTTGACCCATCCACCCTCCAACCAACCTCCCTATGGGGATTTTCGTCTTTCATACTGCTTGCTATCGTAGTCGCTCTTAGTATTCCGTCATCGTCAAACCCCGTGTAGCTGCTGCTCTCCCCGGTGCGTTCTACAAACAAGCTGAAGGGCGCTTTTTTCACCGCTTCAGACGCTGACAGCCACTATCCAAAACATCCGTATTTTACGAGTTCGGAGTGAGAATGGGTTGATTTGAGTTATGCTAAAATGCTACACTTCTGAACTGGCCATTGAATTGTTTGAATGTTACTCACTTGGATTCCTCGAGCTCTTCAGTGCGCTGGATAGCATCAGTTTCATACTTAGTTCTCCACTGAGCCACCTCACCGTTGGCCTTGGACATTCCACGCTGCAGCTCAGCCTTGGCCTCTTGCTCCTCCTCAAACTGCTCCCTCAGCAGATCACAGTCATGGCGGGCTGATTGCAGTCCATGAGCAAGAGCATTCTTGGCCTGGTGTAAGAAATATGATTGAATTAACAACATTTCTTTATCCCAAACTAATAATACCAATTAGAGTTTAGATTCTCTGCCCGAGCCCGAACTCGGCCCGGCCTGAGGATAGTGACGGGACATATCGGCCGGGCCGAGTTCGGGCCCTTCATCAAGCATTTGTGTTTTTGAGAAGGCTATGCCTCTCCAGCTTCTCCCGTAGCTCTGGGTGGATGTCCTGCACTGATTTGAGTGTGAGGTAAACTGGGCTAAATTGTGTCTCCCCCATCTGTAGCACTGGCTTTGATAATTGTGCAACCAGGCCAGATAGTTTCAGATATCTCACAAGTCCTTTAGCAGCAGATATGGTCTCTCCTATATCAACCAGACCAGATAGTCTCAGATATCTCACAAGTCCTTTAGCAGCAGATATGGTTTCTCCTATATCAACCAGGCCAGATAGTCTCAGATATCTCACAAGTCCTTTAGCAGCAGATATGGTTTCTCCTATATCCGGCGCATTGTCGGCCAGTGCGTCAGCATGCAGACCGTGGCGAAGGACAGTATTAATTAGGTGACCGAGACAAGAAAGTCTCCTATATGGTTCCAGGGCTTTGATTATTTTGCTGCCTTGATCTGTTACCCACAAGTAAAAGGAATTGTAGTTGAGAACGTCACTTATAACGGCCCACTTATTAAAACATCGTCGGGTTTAAATCAGGATCAGGCTCATAATTACAGTTAATGTGTCGGGCCGGGCCGGGCCAGGCTCGGACACAACATGCACGGGGTCGGGTAGGGTCGGGCTTGATTCTTTTGGGCCCGATCTAAACTTTAATACCAATACACACTCACTTAACGGTTTCTTACCTTAACCTCCTCTTCAATCTGTCTCTTCAGCTCCTCAATCTGCTGTGTGAATGCCTGTTTGCCTCTGGTCAGCTGGGAGACAAGAGCTTCTTTCTCCTCAATTTGACGGCTGAACTCACCTTGTGTGAAAGATGTCGTGATACATTAGTTTTTGTCCTGTTTCTTAATAATATACACAACAGATCATTCAGCTTCAAAGTTTTAGATACCATTTTCTGTCAGGAGACGTGCTTTCTGTGCATTTGAGTCATTGATTTGGCGGACATTTTCATCATTCTTGGTCTTCAGTTCGCTAAGTTGGTCCTCCAGAGTACGGCACATCTTTTCAAGATTGCCCTAATGAGTCAAGAGAGATGAGATCAGTGATCAGATTTTATTTATAATATTAATTTAATTATTTACTATACTTATTTAGTTAATAAAATAGCATGTAATGCATTGTGTACCAAGAGATTCTCACTCCCATCTCGTAAAATGCGGACGCTTGGTCAGATATCTTTGGCGTTGTTATTGACGCTAAAAATATAACGCGCTTTATCTAAACGCGCTTGGTGGGGACTATTGGTGTCCCTTTTGGCGCAGTTAGGTTAAGGAAAAGGTCGTGGGTGGGCTTACGTTTCCGTGAACCCCGGCCTCCTGGGTGAAAGTCCTGCGTTGTTTGACCCATCCACCACCCCAATAAATCTCCCTACACGGAATTTCAGCCTTACGTACTACTCGCTACCGTAGTCGCTCTTAATGCTACGTCTTCTTCAAACACGCTGAAGGGCACTTTTTTCGTCGCTTCAGATGCTGACAGCCAATGTCCAAACGTCCGTATTTTACGAGTTCGGAGTGAGAACGGGTTGTGTGTACCTTTGCTTTAGCAACATTCTCCATGTTGCTTGAGAGGTCATCAATCTCCATCTTGTATTCACTCTTTTCCTTCTCAAGCTTCTGCTTCACACGCTGGAGGTTGTCGATCTGCTCTCCCAGCTCAGCGACGCTGTCGGCCTGCTTCTTGCGAAGAGCAGCGGCAGTGGCTTCATGCTGAAGGGTGGACTCCTCAAGGTCACGACGGAGCTTCTGGAACTCGGCTTCGCGCTTCTTGTTCATCTCAATCTGAGCAGCAGTGGCACCGCCGGCCTCCTCCAGCCTCTCGCTGATCTCCTCAAGTTCCCTGGAGAGGTCAGCTCTCTGCTTCTCAACCTTGGCACGAGCAGCACGCTCAGCCTCAATCTCCTCCTCCAGTTCCTCAATACGAGCCTGTTGAATATAGATGTGATGTCTTTCAGTAAACTTTCACTTTTAATACACAAAGTTGGGAACACAATGCAGAAATGCTATGTGTAACGCGATACATCACCTGGAGCTCCTTGATCTTCTTCTGAAGCTGAGCACCCAGTGACTGCTCATCTTCAATCTTGCTAAGGAGCTGACTGATTTCAAAGTCCTTCCTGTGAGAATTATAGATAAAGTACATTGAGTTCATGCAGTTGACCACAATTTTTAAAAGAATGGTTGTACAAATTCATAAATTACGTTACTTTTTGATCTTCTCATCAGACTGCTGCTTGTCATTCTCAAGATCCATTATGGATTCCTGGGCCAGTTTCAGATCACCCTCGAGCTTTCTCTTGGCTCTCTCAAGGTCCATACGGAGCTTCTTCTCTTGCTCCAGAGAACCCTCAAGCTAAGAAATAAGATGAGATTTTAACCATCACATTCAAAAAGAATACTCTTGCTTGGCCAATCCAAGAGACTTTGTAAACTTACATCGTCCACTTGCTGCTCAAGCTTGGTCTTGGCCTTGGTCAGAGTGTTGACTTTGTCTTCCTCTGCCTGCAGGTCATCAAGAGTCTGCTGATGAGCCTCCTGAAGGGCTTTCTTTTCCTTGGTCAGCTTAGCAATGCTCTCATCTTGAGAGGCCATCTCCTCGGTCAGGTTCTTCACCTAAATGTGCAAGAAAAATCTTGTCTTTAAACGGTCATCAATATAATGTTACTTGTTCTGCTGGACAGATTGTTATTTACGAACCTTGTTCTCTGTGGCATGTTTCTCTTTTTCCACTTTGGCCAAGGTAAGCTCCAGGTCATCAATATCCTTCTTGAGCTCAGAGCATTCATCCTCCAGCTTTCTCTTCTTGGCAGTGAGCTCAGCATTGATTTCCTCTTCATCCTCCAGTCTCTCAGTTGTCTCTTTGAGTTTGGCCTCCAGCTGAATCTTACTCTTGATAAGTCCCTCACATCTCTCTTCAGCATCATTCAGATTCTCTGATTCCTAGTTAATTTTCCAAAAATAGATGTTAGCACATTAACATTAAAAAAAAGCATGAAAAAGCAGAACTGTTCGTTGGTGTGTACTTACAGATGCTACTTGCAGCTGCAGATCATTCTTCTCCTGCATAAGGGACACCATCTTCTCCTCCAGTTCCTTCTTCTTGGCCAGGGCAGCAGCCAAGTCAGTTTTCATCTTTTCATAGTTCTCCTTCATAGCTGCCAGCTCCTTCTCAGTTTCAGCACTCTTCAGCAGAGGCTTGATCTTGTAGTACACCTTCATCCATGGCCAGTGTTTGACATTCATGAATGAGCGGAGATTGTACTGGATGGTATATATAGAATCCCTGTTGAAAAGAAGTTGCTGTTAGGGACAAAGTTATTCCTCATTATTCATTCCATGGCTGCGCACTCAAAATTGTTGCTTTCAACATGCCTCCTCTCTGTCATCTTCACAAACTCTGTTCTCATGAGGAAACCACGGCACAAAGCCTGAGTCATGGTGACCAGAGATGCCAGTTTTTCATCTCTCATCTCCTCTAGGACACCCAGCAGACCGGCCTTGAAGAACACCTGATCAAAGAGAAAATAAAAATTAACTTCATGTGTGCACTATACATTATTATAAACATTAAACCAGAAATGACTCAGAGAGCATGTACCTCACACAATCATATGAATGTCTTATAATATTAAGAAAACTTGTTTTTATCTTCATCAGGATCAGGATGTGTAGCAAAATATCGTAGACAGTGAAACACAATTATTCTAAATGGCTGATGGCAGCTGTGGTTTTTTCTAGGAAACGTCAATCCTGTATGGGCACCTTTACTAGTCTTTTACCATCACTTGGTGCACAAGACAAAATGTAATCTGCTTTATCAATGGGCACATGGTGGCGCAATTTCTCTATTTCTATCCTTTACTCGTTCAGTGGCCTAATTTCCCATTACAATACATAACATTGTGTAAGACTTGTTTAAGATACTGTTTTTGTTTAACAGACAAAATGCACTGACGATCATTGGAAAGTACCACTAAAGTATATAAATGCAATCAAGGGGCTTACCTTGGTGTGTCCGAATTTGTACTCATCATGATTAACATCAATTGACCCAAGCAGCTTCTCTGAAGCCTTCTTGTTGTCAATGAACTGGCCCTCGGGGATGACACTGGCATTCAGCACCTTGTACCTTTTTATGAGAGTTAATGGTCAGTGTGAGCATTTTCTTTTAATAATCTATCAAAATTCTTTAAATATCCATTGATACTAGGGATTCACCGAATCCAGATTTTTGGGTTTCGGCCGAATACCGAATACCGAATACCGAATCCTCCTCCCATCCTCAGTCCATTAACACAGTAAACACATTAATGAAGTAAACAACGTCCAAAGCCTTTAAAAGAGTTAAATGTAACAACTTAATGTTGAATTTACACGCTCTTTTCACATCGTAGGAAAGCACATCGCTATCGCCAGATGAGTGACAATTTTGTTTGGCATATTTTCGCTAACCAGTGTACGATGACGGTGTTGTGAAATGTTTGTTTAAAGCACTTAAATAAGAAATTCATGTTGTTTAGTTTAAAACAGTCTAAAGGAAATGGTAAATTATAGTGTGATTAAAACTCACTATTTACATTATTTGCAGTACTTGATTTACAGCTGATATGTGAAAAGGTACACAATCTTATTCGTTTAACAGTAATTTAGTTTTACTGCAAACCGTCACAGGAAGTGCTTTTATTTTGAAGTAGCCTACATGGAAGTTGTCTGTTGTGTACTCTTGCTAGCTTACTGAGATGAGCATGAGACGCTAGATGCAAAACATGTCCGTCAAGCTTAAGTTGTTCACTTTCTTGTGTGTAAAACTGCAACATATTGAATAGTAAATGGTCACCGTAAAAGACAAGCGTTTTTTGTCGTCATTCGAAGCCATTCCACTACAGAAGGCATGTTAGGTGGGTGAAATTAATTACGTTAGCTAACGAGCAGCAGCCGAGTAGGGTTCGGTTTGGTGGAAAAAAATTCTAAGGTTTGGCAGAAACCGAACCCCGTCAAAAAGCCCAATATTGGGCCGAACCCGAATCCTGGATTCGGTGCATCCCTAATTGATACCTCTGCTTGAAGTCAGCATAGAGAATTCTGCTGGGGAAACCTTTTCTGCAGATTCTGATACCCTCCAGCACACCGTTACACCTGAGCTGGTGGATGACCAGGAAGTTCTCCATCAGACCTTTAAAAAATACATTTCTTAATTACTTCCTTGAATAAATAGTTAGACTCTAAAATTAAGTAAACCATACCAACAAAACAAATCACTCCTCAAAGAATCTCTTGAGATTAAGTTTTCTATGTACCTGGAGTCTTTGACTCATTGGGAATCAGGCAGCGCACAAAGTGAGGATGGGTGCTCCTCAAGTTAGTCATCAGCTTGCCCAAGTTCTCCTGTAGATCCAAAATGGTGAGTTATTTCATGCATATAACAACTGTGAGTTTGAGCATAAATTGAGATACTGTATATGAGATAAGTTTGCAATGTTAAACCTTACCCTAAACTGTGAAGACACAGTCTGCATAGAACCACCCTTCTTCTTGCCTCCCTTCTTTCCACCACCAGTTTCTGTAAAGCACATGCTACAGTTAGTTAAAAATATACAGTATAACCTTAACATGTGTTTTAGTTTACTGTAGTTACTATCATACCCTCAACGACTGGAGGATACAGAAGAGCCAGCAGTTTCACTGGGGATTTCTGGTACAGCTGAACAACAGACTCATTCAGTGGATCCTTGTTCTTGTCCAGCCAGCCAGTGATATTGTAGTCCACGGTACCAGCGTAGTGCACCAGGGAGAAGTGGGCCTCAATCTTGCCCTTGGCAGGCTTAGGCTTCTCAAATGCTTTGTTTTTGCCAAGATGCTGGTCATACAGCTTGTTCTTGAAGGATGTGTCTGTGGCCTTGGGGAACATGCACTCCTCTTCAAGGATGGAGAAGATTCCCATGGGCTTGAAAAAAAGTGTGAAGAAGTATGTCATTAAGTTAGCCTGGTTGACACCAGACCCTTCTCAGTTGTAACTGAGAGTGGGTATAATGTATGTATAATATATAATTACCAAATTACGTGATTACCTTTTCAATGAGCTCAATGCAGGCAGCCAAGTCCATGCCAAAGTCAATGAAATCCCAGACAATACCCTCCTTCTTGTACTCCTCTTGCTCCAGGACAAACATGGTGTGGTTGAAAAACTGTTGCAGTTTCTCATTGGTGAAGTTGATGCACAGCTGTTCCAAGGTGTTGAACTGTGATGGGACAAAGAATTAGTATAATCTCTTGCAGGGCAATAAGAATGAATGATTCTGTCATGAAAAGTATCAGCCTCTGATATGTTTGAAATGAAGCTTACGTCAAAGATTTCAAAGCCAGCAATATCCAGGACGCCGATGTAGAACTGTCTTGCTTGTTTAGTGTCCAAACTCTGGTTGATACGGAGTACCATCCACAAGAACATCCTCTCATAGATAGACTTGGCCAGGGCAGGCACTGCGTTCATCACCTGAATAAAAACAAGTATGTGATTTCAGACTGATCTCATGAAGTGGCGTATGTATGACATGCCAATTCGTATGCCATTATTGGCGTGTTATCAAGACGCATATTCGCTTTTTAGCGTCTTTTTCAACGCTGTTTGGCCTCCATTTGGCCTCCATTGACTCGCGATAACACGCCACGTGGCTTTAGAAAGTGGCGTGTATGTTTACTCTGTGAAGTTGCAGACTGCCGTCCGCTGTATAGAGAGTAGACATACACACGGATATCTCGAAATGTGTACAGATAACATGCCACTAGGCTTCAGGAAAGTGACGTGTATGTTTACGTTACGTTACGTTATGTTTAAGTCATATTCGTTTAAAAGTAACCATTAACAATCTTGTAAAATGATGGAATACTGGTATTTTAAATGTTTCTAATAAAATAAATGACACAAAAGAATCCAAAATAATAAAAAAAAATGTCAAAATATAAATAAACATTTACTACATGTAAATTAAACAGAAGTGATACCAGTTTATCTCAATTACCTGAGGTACAGTCTGTCCCTTGGTGACAAACTCATTTCCGACCTTCACTCTGGGATAGCACAGAGCCTTGAGCATGTCAGCGGAGTTCAGACCCAGCAAGTAAGCAACCTTGTCAGCCTCTGAAAATAGTTCAGAGATTTCCATCATGATATGAACAGAAACCAGTGTGATTAAGAACTGTATTACTGTTTTTCCCAAGCTATACACTCTGAGCTGGCATTAAATACTCACCCTCTGTGCCATCAGGCTCAGCCTGCTCCTCACGCTGCTTCTGCTTGAACTTCATGTTACCATGGTGGAGCACAGCACCAGTCATCCTGTAGATGCTCACCTTCTCTTCACCAGTGAAGCCCAGGATATCAATGGCATTCTGAGTTCAAAAGAGGTCCACACAAACATACTCACTTTAGAAAAATGCACTTAAAAGAGCAGTTTTGATGTTCCATCCATCCATCCATCTATGTCCGCTTATCCGGAGTCGGGTCGCGGGGGCAGCAGCTCCAGCAGGGGACCCCAAACTTCCCTTTCCCAAGCCACATTAACCAGCTCCGACTGGGGGATCCCGAGGTGTTCCCAGGCCAGGTTGGAGATATAATCCCTCCACCTAGTCCTGGGTCTTCCCCGAGGCCTCCTCCCAGCTGGACGTGCCTGGAACACCTCCCTAGGGAGGCGCCCAGGGGGCATCCTTACCAGATGCCCGAACCACCTCAACTGGCTCCTTTCGACGCAAAGGAGTAGCGGCTCTACTCTGAGCTCCTCACGGATGACTGAGCTTCTCACCCTTTCTCCAAGGGAGACGCCAGCCACCCTCCTGAGGAAACCCATTTCGGCTGCTTGTACCCTGGATCTCGTTCTTTCGGTCATGACCCAGCCTTCATGACCATAGGTGAGGGTAGGAATGCCCAAATCACCTCAACTGGCTCCTTTTGATGTTGATATATTTAAATATTTGAAAGTGAAAATCACTCACATCGGTGGCTTCCAGCTCAACTTTGTCATCAATGCTGGCCACAGTGATCTGACCCATGCTACACATGGGGAAGTCGTAGGGGTTGGTTGTGATGAGTGCCTGATCTGGAGATCAAAAAAAGGGGGAAAACGTCAGAACATTTGTTTCATATGAAAACAAGTTAAACAATGTGCATCCTCTCAATCTTCTTACCAAGCAGCTCAGGGATGTGGCCGGTCATCATCTGGAAGAAGATGTGGTAGCCTCTTTCATCAGAAAGCTGGTATGTCACTCTTGACTTCTCCAGCAGATCTACAAATATTTTTTTTTATAAATTACAGTCTGACCAATTCTCAATTCCAGTTGTTTGTATGTACTATGAGTATTATTACTTACAAGTCTCAATATCAGCACTAGCCAGTTTGCCAGTTGTGCCGAAATGGATTCTGATGAATTTACCCTGTTTGGAACAAAGGATTTGTAATGTCCCTCCACATTGGCAATCTGTTACAAGACCTCTTTCATGTGCAGAAATTGTTCCATACTTACAAAACGGGAAGAGTTGTCATTCCTAATAGTTTTGGCGTTACCATAGGCCTCCAGCAGGGGATTAGCTGCAATAATCTGATCCTCCAGTGACCCCTGTAATCCAGGTTTAGAATTACAGTCAGAAAATGACTTTATTTTTCCCCCTTGAAAAATATTCTATAGTGGAAGAACCCTGAATTGTAATCATACAGTAACATACCTTGGCGTCGTCCTTCTTCGGTCCACCAACTGAGATGGTTGCAAAGTACTGGATGACACGCTTGGTGTTCACAGTCTTTCCAGCACCAGATTCTCCACTAGGTATAGACACAAACTTATAAGAATTTGATCAAGATATTCAACTATGTTAAAAGACAATTCCGGCGCAAATTGAACCTAGGGGTTAATAACATATGTGTACCTAGTCAACTGTTCTCTGGGACATGTTTTCATGCTAATCGAATGTGTATTTAGCTTGAAGCAAGCTACCGGTGATTAGCTGCTAACGCTACTTTTCAGGGCAGAGGGTAAATCACTATTTTATACCACTAACAAGGCTCAAAATTGCACCACACTTCAACAGTAGCATAATGACGGTCCCTACATGTAAACCGAAGCATTGAGAACTTTGTAAGTGTACAGACAGTTTATTAAAAAGATAGATTATAAAGACAGTAGCGTTCATTTTTGCATGCGGGCGCCATGTTGGAAAACGACGATCAGTCGAACGACGAATGCCGTGCAACCAGTAACCAGTAGCATAGCTCAAACACAGCATTCGTGATTTAACTGGTCATGACAAAGTTATTAATGCTTCGGTTTACATGTAGGGACCCTCATTATGCTACCGTTGAAGTGTGGTGCTATTTTGAGCGTTGTTAGTGGTATAAAATAGCGATTTAACCTCTGCCCCGAAAGGTAGCGTTAGCAGCTAATTACTGGTAGCTTGTTTCAAGCTAAATACACATTTGATTAGTATGAAAACATGTCCCAGAGAACGGTCGAGGTTACGGTCTACGTTAATTTTGCACCGGAATTGTCCTTTAAACAAAGTAGACAAATGTAAATGTAACAAACTTACGTGATCAAGACAGACTGGTTCTCCCTATCTGTAAATAAAAAACAAAATAATTGACTATGTTTTACTGCAACAGAAACCCCTTTATACTAATAAATTCGACATTGTTTTGGTGATGACTTACCAGTAAGCATGAACTGAAAAGCGTTGTCAGAGACAGAGAAGATGTGGGGTGGAGCCTCCATACGCTTCTTGCCTCTATAGGCACTTACACATTCAGCATCGTACACTGGGAGCCACTTGTAGGGGTTCACAGTTGCACAGAACAACCCAGAGTAGGTCTGAAAGTGATCGTAGAGATTCAACTGTTAACTCTCTGTTTCCTACAAGTTTAGCCATTCGCAATAGTTCTTTTCTCATTAGGCAGATTGTCTTACGTAGATCATCCATGCTGCATAACGCTCTTTGAGGTTATACAGCACAGAGGCTTCATTGAGATGGGTCATCATAGCCATGTCTTCAATCTTGTCATACTTGGGAGGGTTCATTGGATGAACATCCTCTTCTTTCACTGTCCTCTCCTGCAACAGGACATTAGACACAATGAGAACTAATCATATTGAATTCCCTGTTGACTGTGACTTCATGATACTAACCTCCTTAGTGGTCAGGACTTCGACGGTGACTTTGCCACCATCTTTCTTGAGGATTTTTGCCTTCAAGTACAGCTCCTTGACATCGGCCACGTAGCAGGCACTCTTGGCATCAAATGGTGCACTTTGAGCCTCAATTCTCTCCTTTTCTGGCTTACGAAGGTAAATGGCAGCTTTGCCATAAATGGCCATCTCCGCGTCCGTACTCATGGTGGCGGTTTACTTCTGTGAAGTAATTACAAATAAGAGTATTTCTTTATATATTATTTTATATTTAGATATTAAAACTAATGTCTTCTAGCCATATGACTGGAAAGCCCAGAATAATAGAGTTCAATTAAGTAATTAACATATACCTCAAATTGAGTTCTGGGCATCATCACAAGTCAAACAATAGCAATCTTAAAATGATGGTTTCTGTTCATATCATTAAACAGTTCCTAAATGCCTGGTGTTGTACTAAACATCAACAATATATCAATAACTAAATATTGGTTACATTATTACAAGAGACCTTTAACTTAGTTAAAGCCTTTCAGACCGTCAGACAGATTGTCTATGCCAGTGCTTCTCAAATGGTGGTACGTGTCCCCCTAGGGGTACTTTGGAGGACTGCAGGGGGTACGTGTCCCCCTAGGGGTACTTTGGAGAACTGCAGGGGGTACGTGTCCCCCTAGGGGTACTCTGGAGGACTGCAGGGGGTACGTGATTTTTTGCAAAATGTTTTTCAGTTACAAGGCTGTAGTTACTTCTACTGTCTTTTTTATCTAAGTTTTTGTCACTATTTTCGACCTATTCTTGCCTTACTTCCTTCTTTCTACTGTCTTTTTTCCAAGTTTTTTCACCTTTTTCCATCAGCATTTAAATGTTTTCCAGGTCCAAGGCTGACATTGCTGTATTCTTCCTCTTTATATAGACTTTTTTTTTCTATCAAATATTATTTGCGCTGGTTAGGGGGTACATGGCTTAAAAAACTGTTCAAAGGGGGAACATTATTGAAAAAAGCTTGAGAACCACTGCTCTATGCTATAATTTCATTATGTTGCTCTATAATTTACACACATCTGTTGCATGTCTTTCGTCCAGGGAGAGAGCTTCATGCTCAGTTAATCTTCCTGAGGTTTCTTCCGTTTTGCCCCAAATTGAAGGTCTGAGGACAGACAGTGTTGTATGCTGTACAGATTGCAAAGCCCATTGAGACAAATTTGTGATATCAGGTTATATAAATAAAATTGACTTGACTTTACTTGGCTGATTGTTGTTACAATTAACACTAGTCGTCATTTTGAGTTTTGTCCTAATTGGATGCAAAACACCTAAGGTCACGGATTAAACACACAAATACTTAAAGGTCCTATGACATGCTGCTTTTTGGATGCTTTTATATAGGCCTTAGTGGTCCCCTAATACTGTATCTGAAGTCTCTTTTATATAGACCTTAGTGGTCCCCTAATACTGTATCTGAAGTCTCTTTCCCGAAATTCAGCCTTGGTGCAGAATTACAGCCACTAGAGCCAGTCCCACAATGAGCTTTCCTTAGGATGTGCCATTTCTGTGTCTGTAGTAGAGGGCTACATTGGGATTGGGTCCCGCCGGCCAACGCAAATCTCGCTGCGGGTGGCTAAAAAAAACACTGCGGGATCAGGATGTAGCCTGAAACCCCCCCACGCGAGCAGACATATATATATATATATATATATATATATATATATATATATATATATATATATATGACAGTATATAGGCTACTGTATATCTATGATCAGACACCAGCAGCGTGTCTGAGCCTCCCAGGATGGGGGAGCTCCGAGGCTCCGTCCACCGTCCTCCCATTCCCTCATCCTTTGCTCCTTCCTCCCCCTCTCTCCCTCATCCTCTGCTCCTTCCTCCTCCTATTCCCCTCTTCCTCTGTTCCTTCCTCCCCCTCTCTCCCTCATCCTCTGCTCCTCCTCCTAACCCTATGAGAAGTTGTTGATGTTAAAATTTTTTGGCTAAGTCCTGGATCTTCACAATCCTACCTACAGCACCTTTAATGTTAAAAAAAACCCTCATAAAGTGAAATTTTCATGCCATGGGACCTTTAAAGTAAAATTTGTACATACCTTATCTTTTCCCCTTGTGAAAAGAATGTCGCACTCCACAATCCTATTGAAAACAACATGGGTTAGTCAGTGCAGGAAACACATATTACATTGTAGAGATACATAAACAAATATATACATTTCATCTTCAAGATGCATGTCAAAGATGCACAGAGTGCATTGAATACATACATTAATTCTTACATGACATTATATTTTGTAAACTAATTTCCAAAATGAGAACTACATCTAAATGGTACGATGCATAGTAGTAAGACCATCTCACCACAAGCTGGAACTTCCCTCGCTTTCCACCACACTGTCTAAGGCACCCACATGGACCCTTTATATTCAGTCTGGTGTGCTTACAAAGCAAAGGTTGAAGCAGACTTACATGCCAAATATGATATGGATGACAGCTGAGTCTTGACGCATGTTTTGCTGGTTCTATATATGGGAGAATTCATATGCTAAGCAGCTATTGAGTTATTTTAAAACATTCCCATATACATATTTAATTTCTCTTAGGTAAAGACTATAAAAGGAAATGGAGGTGTTGACACATCTTAAGATGAAGATATCATTTAAGATGTTTGATGATTGATAATTGATTGGTATTCTTTAATTTGAGACTATGTTGTAAGGTTTTAAATGTATGTGAGGAATTTGAATTGAATTTGTTTGTTATCTGACAGACAGCAAATGCATGAAAGGGTGGATGAACATTGAACATTATGGTCTTAAATTATTTCGTGCTTGCGCTTGTTTTGGTAATTTCTTGACTCCTAATAAACCTGCTTGTGCTGAGGTGAATAGAGATGACAAACAATTGTTTTCATCTAGGTTTTGGTACTTGTTTTGACATGATGTGACGTTGGGCTTAGTTTTCCAAGCTTTTGGCAACCTTTACTGAAAATGCAAGACAAAAAGAGCAAAAAATGACTTTTACACTGGACATTTTTTAGTCATGTGAATTTGAATTATGATGGGGATTATTATGGAAATCTTTAATTAATCAATCAATCAATCAATCAATCAAACTTTATTTCTACAGCACATTTCATACAAGTTAATGCAACACAATGTGCTCCGTACAAAAGTACAAAAGCAACATAAAATAATACTTTGTTCAATTATACAGAATAAAATATATACAAAACATGTATCGACGCACACACACACACACACACACACACACACACACACACACACACAAACCAAAGATCAACATTGAACAGTGACAAACTCAGTTATTCATAGACTTTTGTAAAAAGCAAGGTTAGCCTTTTTTAAAAAGTGTTCAGTGTGGAAGCCACTCCCAGTTCCATTGGCAGGGTATTTCATATCATTTTGGCTCAGACACAGAAAGCAGCCTCCCCTGCTCTCGAGTTACAGCGAGGGATGGATAAGAGACCGCTGCCTGTGAATCTGAGAGTTCTTGCTGATTCGTATCTAATGAGCATGTCTCCAAGAGGTGAGGTGAGGTGAGGTGCAAGGCCATTGAGAGCTTTATATACTAGGAGCAGAGTCGTAAAATCAATTCTAAACTTGACTGGGAGCCAGTGTAAAAGTCTAAGGACAGGTGTAATATGTTCAAACTTCTTTGTTCCAGTCAGAACATGTGCAGCCGCATTTTGAATTAATTGTAGTCGCAGTCACGCCGGTGAACAGACCGTTAAAATAATATAATCTGGTTGTTATAAATGCGTGAATCAATTTTTCAGAGTCTGCTTTTGACAGAAAGCCCCTTCATTTAGAAATATTAGTGTGCACATGTAAACATACCCAGATATGACGTACTATGTAACATTTTTAATCACTAAGTAAGCAACATTTTTATTAAATTTAATTATAGTTTTTACAATTGCACATTTATTATTACCTTTTTGAAACTAACTTCACATGATTTTACAGAAATGTCAGTGTCTCCTGAAATGTAATTTCAATTCATTCAGGCTCTGAGATGTCTTTTTAAAGTTGATTCAGTCTACATTATAGAATGATTAGGATTAAGTGGTCAGAGTGAGCCAGTTGTCAGCTAACTTGGGGTGCAATGCAGGGCATATGCTATCTTCTGTGAACCAAATTTGTTAGGGGGCCCCGCTGTCACGATCCATCTTGTAATTTGAGCGGTTTCCAAAGTTGCTGTGTGAAGGTGAGAGAAGTGGGCATGTCATTGGGAGGGTGCAAAGCCTGCCCTTGATTGGGGGATTGGTTGTATATTAATTAAGCAAAAGAATGCAAAACGGAATATGGCTTTAAATATTAGGAAACATACTTTACAGTAAGTGATACCAGAAAATCTTGCCATGCTTTTGAGATATGACCTGGATGTCACAAATTGTCTTTTAGTGGACTATTGATATGCAGATATAATTGATTGAAACTAATGTATGTTTGTCTGTTCTGGGAATGATCAAAATGCCCAAAAAGAATTTTCAAAATGTAATTTCCTCGCAAATGCCCAATTTACACGACGAGAGAGAAACAAAATAGTGAAATAGTTAGGTCACATCAGGTGTAAGGTACTGTACAGTGAAAATACATCATGCATCTCTTCTAAAGGCTGTGACACACCAACCCGAGAAAAGGCAGTCGGACTGATCAGTCGGCTCCCTGTTGTCAAAAAAGTGCCTCAGAACACACCGAAGCGACGTAGACTTGAGTGTACGTTCTACGCGTGCGCGAGACGTAATACGTCTCCATAACAGCAGGCGGCGCAAATCTGTATTGTCACCCAAAAAATGAAAACCAGCAGCTGATTGGACGAACGCATCACGTGGGTCTGGCTGCTCGCGGATTTTTCAACCGGGCATAACAATTATTTGATGTTCAGATGACTGTTTGCCCCCCAAGGCGGTTGCAGTGAGCAAACACAGGGGCGTCGGACTGGGGGGAAAAAGGGGAGGGCCCAAAAAGTAAATTAATTTAGGTTCATAATAAATTTTGGCCCTCCTAGCAGTGCACCAAACCCAAAAATACGGGAAACTGTTTGCAGACCGCAATTACGCCACACTTTAAGCAGAATTTAGCAGATTTTCAGAGACATTCAGCTGTGTGGTAGCCTGCTTTTAAAAATGTAATCTTTGTTCTGCTTGAGTTGCTTAATTCTATCATGGCTAAGGAACATTTTGGCTGACTTTTGTAGGGCTTTATGTCAACAAAAACGTGCCAAAAATGTCGGAAAAACTGCTACAAAAATGACGAAAATGCAACAAATGTCAAAAAAAATTGACGTGCAGTAATACAATCAAAGATATTTGACTTTTTCAATGAAATAAAAGCATGTCAATAAACTCTACATGTCTGTCCGTTGATGTGATTCTCATTTTCCAGTGTAGCCCGTAGTGAAGTTGAGTTTTACACCCGTAAAACAATAAAGAAAAGAGATGTATTATCTGCTCATCTGTCCAGCGTTGAGAGCAAGCCCATGTATCAATCCGTTTTGTAATAATCTTGATGTCTGTTTGTTTTCACAGGTTCTTTTAATACCTCGCCTTACATTTTGTGTGCTGCATTGCGCCAACTCAATGTAATTATATAGGTGTCAAAGCGAAGGAAGAGTGGTCAGAGGACGCCTGGTGTGGTGGGGGCGGACATTTGAAGCGCAAGGCACTTGTTGAAGCTTCTGAAAAAAGCCAGTCTGCTGACTAGTTACAGTACCACAGTGAGATAGCATGATGTGGAAACACTTTGATCTTTCGTGGTTTAACCTATTTATGTTCACAAAAAAAACGACCATAAAAGGGACAGCTCACAGAAGGGCAGTATGCTTCAAACACAAACATGACATAACAGATAGCTGGATGATTAAAAAATATTCCTTTTAAGGGTTAAAGGAGCTTCATACTGTAAGAGATGGAGTCCCACATGAATACATTATTTTCTGACCAACAAGTCCTCCAAACCATACGGCGATATCTGTCCAGTGCTTTCCGTCCTCATATCTAAACCAGAGAAGGTAACTGTCACAGTTTGGTTGGGTTTAGACACCCAACCTACGTAGTTAAGTTGGTAAAAAGATGGAGGTTTGGGTTATACTCGGACGTTACTTAACTTCCGGTTAGACACGTGACATAGTTCTGTTAGTTTGGTTTGTTCCATAAAGTTTCTGAAAAAACTCAGTTGATTTCATAGATTACAATCCAAATATAAAAAACATAATGGAATATTTAGCAGTAAGGCTCAAAGGGATTCTGTGTCTTTCATCTATTTATTCTCCTTTGGATCGACTTTTCTAATTATATCTGAGTCAGCACACATGTAGCCTAGAGGCATCATTTACTCCTCCCTCCTCTTTTGCGTCTTTTGTTGAGGAAGTAACCTCCTTAAATGTGCATATGACAATTATTCACCTCAATGATACATGAATTTATTTTAATTTATTAATAAACCCCTGGACTGTAATATTGTTAAGTTTGAGCAAGATTTCTGCTCATGTTCAAAACTTTGTGCACATTTAAAATATATCTCATCTGTGTTCTCTGAGATTTGGAGGAGTCGTGATATTTTGAGAAAAATAAAGTGATAATAGGCTATTACAAGAATAAAGTCACAATATTTCAGAAAATAATCTACCTGCACCGTAGTCTGCTGTGCATTACATGATTGCTCTGCTGATACAGTAGATCTCAGACCTCCTGACAGACTCAGAGCCCCGTTTGAGACTCTGGTCTCTGAATGAGAGAAAGTTTAGGGAAGTGGCTGAACGTTACTCTACATCGGAGGTGGAAACCCAAAACTACTGCAGAAATACACGGAGCACAAACGGGACACATCTGCCGCAGCATGCCCACAGCAGAGCGCGTCCTTTATAAACCTGAAGCTGCACAGACCACGGAAGGCGCGCTGCAGCAGCTCCGTGGTCTGTGCCGCTGCTCGTCTCTATTTCTACAGCGAGAGAGGACACTAAGTGATGCACAGGTCTGCTTCAGAGCTCCGTGTGTTTGAGTCTGACCCATAGACTGCAAACGTCACGTCACGGGAACTTCAAACTAAATCATTAGTTTGAAGTTTTCCCCTAATTAGTAAATGATCGACAATAATCATCAATTCAATCTACTAATCAGGTTGACAAGCAAACGTGTGGCTGAGGGGGCGCCCTGGGATGATCATGTTTAATAAACATGTTTTATTTCGCTTGTCATTCTAATTCTATTATTAATGAGAAGTAGACCTAAGGGCGACACGGCGCCCCCAACACGTTTGACGCCCTAGGCAATCGCCTAGTTCGCCTATAGCAATCGCCGGCCCTGTTCGTATGACATGGAACGAGACAGAGGCCCTATTAACACACACAAACGCCGTTTCTGTTCTGTTCTCTGTTTCCTTTTCTTTTCAAACAGGACATGAACCCCCGGTCTCCAGGGTTTGACCCATCCATCCCCCCCCCCCCCCAACCTGCCTCCTTACCAGGATGCAAATTTACAAATCCTACTATGGCCACGTCAAGACCTGCCCTTCAATAGCAGCTCGATTGGTTGGGGTTAGGCATTGACCTCAAGTGGTTAAAGTTAGGATAAGCCGATTGGTCAGGGGATAGGGCCTGTACATGTAAGCATGGACGCCTGACCAATAATAGTGTGTGAATGCTATTGAAGGGCGGGTCTTGGCGTGGCCATAGTAGGATACCAGGACATTTGGCGCTCTTATACTTCCTCACCTTACTTCCTGCGTTGCTCCTGTCAGAACTACTACGGCCACTAGAGGGCGCCGCCACTACAAATCTAAATATGAGTCGTTATTGCTGCTTGAACAAACAACCTATGGAAGCGTTTTTTTTAGTGAGAGAACAGTCTCTTTCTGCCACAGTTTGAAGAGAGATACGTTTCAAGTGTTAAACCCTTTATAAATAATAACTATGGAACTGTACTTCAACTTGGTTGCACATTTAGCGATGAATATGTCGTGTTATGGAGACATACTTTAAGCGATTTGAAACCACATTTTCAGGGGATTTAAAGGTAAAGTTATATTCAATTGTCAAGCAAAAAATAAATGTGAATAATCACAGTTACATCAACTGGTTTGGAGCGAATAAACTCATGGATACAAGCTGTTTCTTGCTTGGAGGCTTTATGTTTCCTACTGGACCCTGATTGGTTCCAAAAGTAGCTGTGATGTCACAAAATCCTTCAGGTATGGCCAGGTGTTAAAGCAGCAGAGTGAAATAAAGTGTGCACAGTGAAGCTCAAACACCTCAGTCAGCGACAAAGCAGAAACTATTCCAAGTTTAATCCCCAGAAAGTAATCCAGTGTGGCATCTAATTCCAGCGGCTACAAATAAACGAAAAGACAAAGCTGTATGTAGGGACAGCGTCTCTTCAGGTGGAAGCATACAGATGGACAGCAGAGAGGAGAAATGAGCCGCACGGTACATTTTATATTCTGTCCTGCAGGAGCTGCCACTCTGGTCGAAGACTAACAGCAACGAGCTTAATGTGATGGGAAAGCACCTCGCTACGCCGCACACATCCAGGTGAGCCGTGGCGCCACGAGGAAACAACACCGCCACGTCTGTGTTTGTTTGTGTCGGAAGGAGCGAAGAGGACGGATTTACAGGAAGTGACAGAAAACCAGACACACAAATAACCTCAGATGTCATTTTGGGGTCAGCCCTATGTTCCCACATTTCTGTACTATACTGATTATTTACATGGAGTCTGGTGTAGTTTGGTGATGGAGATTTTCGGGGCTGTTTCATGATAAACTAAAAGGATCTTACTCTTTAACAAAAAGTTCTATCTCTGTGGGGATCCTTTTCATAATGTTGTAAAAGCTTGTTTCTTGCTTAATACTGGACCAGTTTCAAAGGTTGTTGTTCCCATCAGTCACTTAGACACAAAAACATGGGAAAATAGGGTTCAGGTTGAAAAAAAACCTTAGTTACCCTTTAAGCTGTAGCACTCACTTTGTGAATAAATCAGAATAAATCAAATTGGTTATTTTAATGTCTACATCCACAGGCACAGAACAAACAGAACGCAGGCGAATATCAGCCGAAAAATCTCTTCCGAGCTGATAAAAAGGGCCATGAGGGTGACATTCAGTCAGTCAGTGGAGCCATTAAAGTGAAACACTTAACATTTTAATGAGAGTTTTATTAAAGCAGCCTGGAGGGAAGTGCACCGTATTCTTCAGAACTTTTATCTCTAATGTGCTCATGAGATGCTTGTGTTCGCCCCGCTGATTGTGTACACTTAATTATCTTGTTAATTACTCTGCACAACACATGAGTAATAGTTCCCTGCCTCCGTGAGCTCATTGTTAAGAGAGAGGCAGGCACAGAAGGACCATCGAAATGTTCATTTCCACGGTGGATTTCCATTACGACAGAGAGAGGAACCAGGGGCGACTGTGGCTCAGGTGGTAGAGCGATCACCTACCAACCGAAAGGTTTGTGGGTTCGATCCCCGGCCTTGCAGTCCCATGTGGATGTGTCCTTGGGCAAGACACTGAACCACAACATACAGTGGGACACTAAATAACATCTGCAGCCTGCCCCTCAAAGAATCTCAGTACAGGGTCCCATATCTTATCCAACACATCTCCTCTATCTTCGTTGTAGTGTCTCAGTCTCTCCAAGTGAAGTGTGTTAAGGCCCTGACACACCAACCCGATAATCGGCCGTTTGGCGAGGTCGGTGACTCGAGTCTGTTTGGTGTGTTCCGTGCCGTCGTCCGTCGGAGGAGCCGTCGGCCTTCATTTTGGCCAACCCGGCATGCTGGGTCAGAGGGCGGGCAGTCAGACTCACTCCACCAATCTGATTGGTGGAGTTCTAGCCCTTGACTAGCAAATAAGTGCACTTATGTTAGCGTGACTAGAGTCTCTCAAAATCTGACAACACGACTGGCAAAGCAACAAGACCAAAGTTAATATTGGGTTAGAACAGCTGCGTGTAAACGATGGAGATACTAAGAGATCATTTCGGGTTCGGCCACCGTAGGAGGAAGGGCTAGAAAGTAATATTCAGTTGGTTGTCATATACAATTTCACCACTAGATGGGAGAAATTCTTACACAATGTAGCTTCAAAGAAATAGTTTTAAAGAGACAAACAGATTGTGTGTACGCTAAAGGCCCGGGGACACACCGAGCCCATAATCGGCCGTTGGACGGTCTGGCGAGGTCGGTGACTCGAGGCTGTCGTCCTTCATTTTGGCCGATTTGACACGTATAATCAGCGGGGCGGGCACTACCGGCAGTCGGACTCAATGACCCATCTGATTGGTGGAGAGCTAACCCGGAAACGGGGAGCAGGATGAGCGTGACTAGACGAAAATCTTTTAAACTGACCTTTGTTGATCTGAAATGAAGACAGATTCAGCAACTGCACGGCCTATTTCTCTCTTAAAATGTTTTCAGAAACACGTTTCGGTGAACTATTTTAGTCCAATATGAGATCGTATTCCGAACGAAGCCTCCATTATGCTCGGTTGTAAAATCCGTGAGTAACCAGACCCACGTGACGCGTTCGTCCAATCAACTGCCGGTTTTCATTTTTTGGGCGACAATACAGATTAGCGCCGCCTGCTGTTATGGAGACGTATTACGTCTCGCGCACGCGCAGAACGTACGCTCAGTCAGCGTCTCTTCGGTGTGTTCTGAGGAACTTTTTTTGATCAACTCGGGGAGACTGATCAGTCCAACTGCCTTTCCTCCTGACGGTCGGCTGTCAGGTTGGTGTGTCAGAGCCTTTAGATATTTCTTCCAACCACAGGTCATATGTAGGCAACCGAGTCCATTTTCCACACACGCAAAATCAATTTCTTCGCAATTGCCATCCCAAATTCAATAGCCTTCTTCTCGTACCTGTTAGCACTGGGTAAGGGAATAAATAAATAAGTTTTAATGAGGTTTAATCTGAGGATGAAGCAGGTCTGCAGGGTGCCATTTGAACGCAATTCAGAAAGAGTCAAAGAATTGCGATGTAACTATGTGCAAGTGAGTTCTATACAATCCCACAATTGATGCCTACTCTCAACACTGTATAAATTATACATATTTCAGTATTGTAATCATAATGATTGTGCTTCACAATAGTGACCACTCCTTGTCTATTTCTGATATTGTCATGTGTGTTTCAGAGAGTCCTTGAGCTAGAGGTGGCTGCAGTGGAGCACTTAGCTACTCAGAAAATGTGTGTAAACAAGTATTTGGTTTGGAGAAATACAACAGCAGAGACTTTTAAACCACCTTGAGTGCTCCAGAAGATCACTCAGGAAGTCATTTTATTTAGCGATTGGCTCTTGATTCTCCCAGATCACATCCACTCGTCCTTGTGAAGTCGGCGGAGAAGCACTTTGTGGTGAAGAGATGTGGAAACGTCTCTGATTTATAACGTCAAAGGCTTATGTTTCCCATTATGTTTGTGATTAGAATAAACTTCATTATCCAGGATCTTACTTGTAATTTATTGGTTTTTATCAGAGCGGCTGATCTTTTGTCTTTTATCGCCGCGGTGAAAAGTGCTTCAGAATAACTTGATGCCCTCTCGCTCTGTAGATGGAGACACTTAGCAAACTAAATTGCTGAACCACGAATACATTTGTGTTTCATTTGGTGCGGATACATATTCAGTTTGATTTTAATAAGACGCCACTCATCTAACACTCACTCATTAGTAAGTCACAGCGGGCCTACCGCTGCTCTAGGATCAGACCTTTAGGGGGAATCAGCCCCTAATGAGAATGTGACACGGACACAGTGCCTTGCAAAAGTGTTACCCCCCCTGCTAAATCAATAATGTAATTAAAGCTGCAAGCAGCGTTGGACGGGCCCCGTTGCGCGCGTCGGGGTTACTGGCGGACGCCGCTCCTTGCGACTGTGCATTTGCGCGACATAGCAAATCGTCACCAATGAATACAATGAATATATTTTTGTGTTCAGTGTTATTCCTCTATTAATTTCTTAATAGTTTGGGTGTTTATTTTTACTTATAGTACAAGGGGACTGGCATCTGTTCAAATCTGCATTTGGTGGACTACAAGAAACACTTGTGTCCTCGTGCCTTTTAAGGAATCTGTAGATATTTACTGTTTAGTTTAAACTCTCCAGATCCCTGACTTTTGTACGGATGGCATGTTGGGACTTTGGGAGGAAACTTGAACCATGACCGTGAGCTTTCCTTAACATTAACCAGGTAGTTTCAGTTGCGGTCGTGTGGGTCTTTTCTGAAGGCACTGATGAACAACCAATTTCGTCGCTTAACTTGGGAAAACCCAGAGTAAACTGACACAAACACAGAAAAATGACAGTGAATATGTACTTTTGACTTTATTTAATTTTGTAACTGTTTAAATCATTTTACTTTCTTCCTCTTTTTCTTCCTCAAGTTTTTTTTTTTGCTTTTTCCTTTGGTGCATGACAGTTCGGTGTATCACATACAGAGACATTTCTTGTTACAATACAAACCGAGTCAGAACAAACATATATAAATAATATATATATATATATGTCCAGAAACTATCCCATGCCGGTGCTTTATATTTTTCTTACAGTGTTTATCCTGTTTAGCATATATGAAGCTGTTTTTAACATGATGTTAGCCCATTCTTTTAATGCCAGGGTTTTAGGTGTTTCTTCCTCTTTTTAAATGTAAGAGGTGTGGTCCAAACTGGACAGATCACCAGGCTATCACAGGGCTAACACATCACACACACCCAGAGTAACACACTGTGAACAATTGATGTGTTTTTTTACCAGGACAAATAAAATCCATTAGAGTTGTTGAGTTTCGTCTGTGTTTAGGAAACAGAGGACACTTCTGTCTTACTGGTTGATACTGAGGTCTCATCCTCCACCATGCCACTCATTCCAACAGTGCTCAGCATGCAATTACGGAACTGAAAACATTGTACAAGAATAATTAGAAAATGAGGAATCATTGGACACTGAACAAAAACTAAAACAATTGTAACGGTAGCACTTTTCTAGCATTAAAAATGATAAAATAGGCCTACATATATGGTTTTTACAACACACTATAATGTAGTTGTAAGCAACTGTAAGGGTAATGTACTAGGGTGTTTATTAATGTATTTGTCAACAACTATACTGTAATTATATTTACACTGCCATTATTTGTTTGTTTGCCATCATACAGAATATCATTAAAGATGATTAAACCTATGTTATATTGTATGTTATACTACTGTGTATAGTATACTGCTATAGGAGTTATAGTTATTGGCAAACACATTAATAAACACTTGTCCTTATATCTGCTGACATTTACAGTATAACACTGTGTTACTGCTTAATAACAATAAAAATGGGGTTTTAAAGTGAAGTGTTACAAAATCAGTTATACCATACCTGTTTGTTCATCAACACATAGATAATAGGATTGAACAATGCTGAGCTCTTTGAGAAGAAGGCAGGGATAGCCATGGTTGTAGCTGAGAACGCAGCTCCCTTATTGAAGAAGATCCAGGCAGCAACGCTGGCATATGGAGTCCATGCCGTCAGGAAGCCCAACACCATCAGGATGCACATACGTGTCACTTCTCTCTCAGCCTTTTGGGTAGATACAGACTCCTGCTGCTGGGCTGCGGCCTGAAAAATAGGTCAACATTATTCAATACTCTCTAATATTGATGAGCTTAAAAATCTAAAATTGCATATTAAAGCAATCTTGTTAGATGAAGTCATTTACCGCCTTCACTTTCCACACTAAGTTTCCATAACTGAAGAAGATGATGAAAACGGGAACACAGAAGTGGCAGCTGAACATGTAAAGGACGTATGACTCGTTGTTGTAGCCTGGGGCCAGAGTGTAGTAGTCAGGTCCACAGGAAACCTGAATACCCTCAGGAATGAACCTGCAAATGCAACACAATGCCAGTCAGTAGACTGTCATCAGTATTGATTAAAATCCGAGAACAAATTAAACAATTTCCTCTGGTATGGCTAATTGTTAACTGTACAAAATCCAAGTGTCATTAGTGGCTGAAGTGTATTTAAGAAAAACACACCTGTACCATTGAAACTAGCCACACACATTTTCCATGTAAAATGGGGATTCTTCAGGAATCATAGGTTTACTGTAATGTGACAGGTACATAAGATTCAAGCTTTGCATCTAAATAAAAAACTATTTTCTCCAATACTTTGGAGCATTATATATTAAGTAATTTTGTTTACATTTGCACTGTTTTTAATAAACGTACAATATGTAATTTTCTGCCACTATGGGGTCTCTCAATCGAAACAATGGATGTAAACACGGACTTCTGATGACGTCGTGAAGTTGTGTTGGATCATGGGAGTTGTTGTCTTCATTGTTAACCACCATTGCAGATTAAAATGTGTGTTCATGGATGTGTTAATGTATTAAAGTGTTATTCCTGTTACGTTTAGTAAGGTTTATTCATGGCATGTCGTTCTAATGAAATAGAGGCGATAGCTGACTGGTTAGCGAACAAGCTAACATTAGCCAGCAGCTAAAACCTCAATATCACAATATATTTCACATGTCTGTGTCCCCTCTCAGTTTTTTTCGGCACAGAGGGAAAGGGTTTTGTTGTAATGGCGGCATCCCCAGGGCGGACCGAAAACATCTGGATGGTAGTGGTGTGCGATACTGAAAAATGTACAGAGGTGGAAAGTAACGAAATACATTTACTCACGTTATTGTATTGAGTAGTTTTGTTGTGTATTTTTCAAGTAGTTTTTAAAATGTACTCATTTAAAATGTACTTGATTACATTTGGAGTGAAGTATTGTATTTCGCTACATTACAAATCCCATCCGTTACTGAGTAAAAAAACCCACTACAGTGACGTATGATCAGCATCTAGGCTGCCTACCAGGCGCCAAGTCTTTCTGTAGGAGATTGAGAACAAGATGAAGGTGGATCAGGCGAACGATGACGGTTCAGAGACTGTTTCAGTAGAAATGCTAGCTGAAACATTGAATTCTGCTGCCCAAAATGACAAAAATCCTTGTCCACATTTGAAAGACGGTTTTTCATTTAAATTCAAGAGGGCCAATAGTATCATCATGCAATGCCAGATGTGCCTGCAAAGTTGACTGAACTGGCAGCATTCAATAACTCCACATCTAATTTGCGGAAGCATGTTTTGGTAAGTGTTGAAGAGAAACTAAAACTAAAGTATCGATCTCATTACACTGATATTGATCAATATCAATACCAACATTGGTATCGATATTATCGATATTTGGCCTGACATGAGTGCCAGCTTCTGTGGTCTGATATGGTCTGTTTGAATTACTGTAGTCGCTGTGTCCCTGGGGCTGTTGTCAACTCTAATCCTGACGGAAGTTTCTTAGCGGCGGAAAATGAGGCAAACGGACCGGGGTGTGCTAGCTGGCTAAATTAGCATTAGATTACGTGGTGAATTTAACCGGGGCGTTCAAAACAATCATTCTACTAATAACTTTGTGAGCAAGCTGAACGTTGTTATACTCTTATAACTTTACGGTACAGTTTAGTCACCAAGCGTTGATGAAAAAAATGTGCTTTGTGGCAGAAAAAATGTTGTATTACTGCTACTGAGGATAATTCTTTGACATTGTATGATTTACAATTACTCTCAGATCATTTGGGTTTTGACAGAAGTTAGAGCAAAGATCCTCTATTCTAAACCGTCTCTGGTTAGAGCAACTAGATGGGTCAAAGGTTATGTCACGCCACTGACAGGCGACCAAACGTCACGGCCTGTGTCATTGAATTCAAATGGCAGATTTCTCTGGGTTTGAACACTATTGGAAACATTTGGATTAATGTAGGTACACAACTCAACAAAATATATAACATAGCTATGGTCGTTTTTAGACATTTTAATGCAGACATATTAAATATATCTTTAAATGGGTAAAACCAGATGTTTGTCTGAACTATGCTAGTTTTATGAATAAAGGCTGTCGTCTGTATATGTGGTCATGAATTTACTCAAAGAATTTTGGTTTTGGTTTTTAAGTTTTTCTTTAAAATCTTACTCTCTTAGTTACCTCAGCCATAGTCTGGATCAACTTAAGTACATTGCTAGGATCACTTAGAGCAAGCAAACTAACGTTACATGAGGTAAATGGCAAGTTTTGATGAAAATTTGAATCCTGCAAAAAGGCAGGCCTGCATGGTTCTTTTGATGAATGATGATTTACAAAGAATATGTTTACGTGGCATTTACTACCAACTGGGACGTTTTGGAACAGATTGGTGGGATTGATATTGACAATTTTGATTGGTTTAAAGAAATACAAACAAGTCAGAGCATTTTTTTCCTCCTATCCCAAAATGATCTGTGGTGTAGCCAGATTCTACCCCAGAACACTGTGGAGATATGTATGGCAATGCAAGACTACATCCGCCAAGGAAGTTATGATTTCGATTCAGTTTGTGTATTTGTGTATTAGTCTTTCAGGCAGCATTAAGGGAAAAATTACCGGCCAGGTTTTCATAAAACTTGAGGGGAGGGTGTAGCATGCGCCAAGGAAAAAACAATTCCATTTTGGTGTGGATCCGAATGACGAGGTGGATGCACAAAACATTTTTAACTTTTGTTAACATTGATTGAAAAAACGATAAATATCCTGACCAATATGTTTGTTTTTTAGAAAAAAAACAAACATAGGATATTTATCTTTTTTTCCCTAAAATTGGCATTTGACATGATGATATTGTAATGGCCTTTGTTGTTTACCCTGCTGGACTTCTTAGTGATGCAATTACTTCTCAACAATAAGTTGGGGAGTAAAACGTATTCATGATTAAAAGCAATAATCAATGTTAACAAAAGTTAAAAATGTTTTGTGCATCCACCTTGTCATTCGGATCCACACCAAAATGGAATTGTTTTTTTTTTTACAATTACCAGACAGGTTGTAAACAAAGTTCCAGCTTAAATTGGTCATCCTAAAGGTTTTTATGAAAAATGAAAGAGAACACACCCAAACTGTTATAATCATCCAATTATAGAACTGTATGCCTGTACAACTTTGGGAGTATGTTTGGTCATGTTTTCAAAATGCATTTAATCTGATAACCTTAACATGTGCTATTGTTTCTTTTCTTATTCCGTGGTGTAGATACAATGGCCAAACTGGTTACCTGTGTGATCTTATGACAGGTTGTGTAGTGTCCCTACTGGACCTATTAAAGTACATGTGATGTCTGCTGACCAAATAAGAAGGATGAACAAGATGGAACAATAGGTTGCCAAGAGTGTGATAAGTGCTCCAATAAAAAGACTTGTCCATTCTGCCGCTCCCCGTACATATTTGGTAATTACCTTGACCAGCCAACGAGAGGAGGGACAGCACAGGTGGAAGCCATAATCCAGGTGAATGCACAACCCGTTGCAGCATTGGTGGCTGTAAATTTGAAACTGCCCATGGGTTTGCAGACCACAATGTATCTCTCAACTGCTAGAACCACAAGAGACCACAGAGACACTTGACCTGTTGATTCAGAACAGAAGTTGTCATTAACACCTTAAATTCTTGCCTTCTGTTGTACAAGCTTAGACCGTCTTACAAAAATCTGACAGAACTATATACAGTACAATCTATTTGAAAATGGCAATTATGTAAACATCCCTTCTCCTCAAGTTTACCTCCAAGTGTAGCCATGAATCCTTCAATTGCACAGCTCGTGGGTCCCAAGACGAAATAGCCTACTAGGGAAGTATAAAAGGTGACTGTAAATCCAAAGCAGACCATGATCAGTCCAGCCACAGCCAGGTTGACTAGGATGAAGTTAAGAGGTTGCCGGAGCTTCTTGTTTTGAGCTGTGACAAACAGTGTCAGAAAGTTGATGAGGAAGCCAGAGCACATTAGGATGAACATGTAGGCAGCCAGCAGTTTGAATAACCATGGATCTGCCAAATAATACTGTGGATACTCAAAAGGATTCCTCACAAGCCCTGTCCGGTTGTTCAGGGGGATGTAGAAGTTCTTCCCCTCTGTGCCGTTCTCCATCTTTGCAAGTTAGTATTTGGATTGTCAGAGCAGACTTACGCAAGCGTAGCACTGTCAATGTAGCCAGTAGTCTGATACTGCAGCTATGGTTATATAGCCCACAGGGGAAGACTCACAATGGATCAAGAAGCAAAGAGGATCTGCATGATAATTCAGCCCATAATCTGCCACCATATAATCACTTGTTGCACAACAGAGAAGATGTGTTGGTTTTTTTTAGGATGTGTTTCATCATTAGAATGATAGATTACAAAGCTCACGTAAGATTTGAGAGATTCTTGTCTCTTTTTTCAAGTGTGAATTATATTTTGAATGCACACTTATTTACCCATTTCAACAAAACTGCACTCAAAACCAGCAGAACATTTCTTGTCATGAACACAAATTCTTGCTAGTTATCAATCTTTACTTGGCCCTATACACCATTAAAGGAAGACTCCAACTGAAGCACATAATTTGATTAGCTCATTAGTCAGTATCCATTTAGTTTGGATTCAACTAACAACTTGTTAACAAGATTTCAGAGCGCTGTTTACTAATGCTGCGCTGCACTAGTACTAAATCAGACAAGATTTCACAGAATTTAGTCAAAAAGGCTTGTGCAGAAAAACCATTCAAATAAAGTTATTTGGGGGAGCCTCGCGCCTACAACACAGTGAAACCTCAGTTGGCACGGTTGGGGAGCTGAGTGCAGCTGTCAGTCAGTCTCTGTCTGCTGTTTGAGAGCATTATGGATTTAGTGTTACCTAAAAATGATGGGAAAATGTGGTGGATAAAATGGTGACTGTGAACTGTGTAGTGTACTGTACTGTGCTTCACTGTAATTTCACTTACAGTAACTCTGGAACTGCTGTTTGCACCTTTACAGAATGTGAAGTCAAATATGAGTGAGCTTTCTTAAAATTAGTGAGAATATAGATTTTAGGATCAGCTATTCTTTTTGTTTTTCTTGCTTATCCAGAGAAATTAGTCACACAGAAAGTCAACAATAGTTCTTATTCAAACTCACTAACATACTTTAGCCGTGACAGGCTGGACTTTTTACAAAGAGAGAGCAACTCAACATCCTGAGATAATCCTCTAGCAGTAATGAGGTGTAAATGCAGATGGAACAGCATGTATCATTGCAGAGGTCACAACCCCTTAAGCCATTCATTTCAGTAACTACATAATACGAAACATTTTGCAGATACCCAAACAGCAAGCATTGTTCAATAATGCATATAATAAACAGTAAAACATTTTTTTTGGGTTGGTGACCTACATGAAAAATAAAAATGAACTGCAAAACTGACAACAAGGATACAGTAGATCTTAAGATGTTCCTTCCTTACATACTTTCTTACTTGAATTAAAAGTGGTTTCTGCACTGAGAATTTTCCTGTGGGTTTGCAGGGGAGCAATTACTTAATTTATGAATTATTTATTTGAATTACTTTACATTCTTTATTGCGGGAATGCTGATTCAACAGCATTCACAGTATTGTTAGTCAATTCTTTATTATTATTATTATTATTATTCAAACTGCAATTTCAGAGTCATTTTTATTTTTATCTACACAAGTTATACATCAATATGTTCGCAAAGGCTTTCTTGCGCTCACTGCAAAGTCATTTCACTGATTCCACCTTTAGCTTGGGCTATTTGAGCTTTCCCTCAATGGCACAGCAGTCAGACAGAGGTTAAATGGTCATTAACTGATTAGTAGCCCTACAAACATGTCAACTGATTAGATAGATGATTCTCCTAACCACTCAAGACAACCTGTAAGAGCAGGCAGCATGCATTAACAAAAACGAGGACAGAATACTCTATGCGAACATCCAAAACACACAATTCACTCTCAGTGGTTTCGGTCACATGAGAAATACTTTGAATGAGAACCAGGAATCAAACCATCAATCCTGAGATTATGGTGGTTGACTACGCGCCTCTTCTTCTGGTTAGCTTGTGGCTTTAGGGCAAAATCAACCCAGAACCTTAACGCAATCCTAAATCCTGTGTCTGATGAAGTCGTCCCCTTTGAAAGTCACTCAACGGCCTGACTGGATGACTTGTTTGCCTGTTGTTGGTCTTGTTTTCAAACTGAAAAAACATGGCAGCTAGTCATCAAAATCTGTTTCTGTATACGTTTGAGATGTGAAATAGACCATGCCGTCGTATAATCACTTCCCTTTATATGATATAAACTATATTTAATAGTTGCAAAAGGGGTTCAGAAGTTTGGAGGAGGATGAGTCAAGTTTTCAGTCCAGTTGTTTGCTAAATGCTCAATACATGTCTGACTGGGTTTCTTAAATTGAAAACATGCTGCTGTGATGTAGTTAAAAGGTGTGAGAGGGTTATAGTTGTCTGATTAAACTGTATACATTACAGTAGTTGTTTAGCCTCCATGATTGCAGATTCATTATTGCATTACTTGATTAAACTTTAATAATAATATATAAAGTCCTAATACTGATCAACCACTTTGCTTCTCCTTAATTCTATTACCTTAATTTGGGCCCTTGCCATACAGAAGCATCTTGTGGCCTATTTGTGAATTCAAACATTGTACAATTTCAATTTGCTCATATGCAGAAATGTTGATTTGATTAAATATTGTTGCACTTATGTGCAACAGCTAGTTTTTGAGATGTAAAAGTTTCCTGTTGAATTGAGAAACCTATCCACTTAAAAAACACTGACACCACCTCTAAAATCAAGATGACTAGTTTTCATATTACATTTAAAATACAACATATTTCAATTAGCAGGTTACTTAGGTTTTTATAGGATGAAAGAAGAGTCGATTTTGGAAGGTTGACTGGTTAAATTTAAGAATCTTAGTTTTTTGTTATTGATGAATATGTTGTGTTTTCGACTAAAGTACATTTTCAAATGAAACTGTGTATGTAAACAGTGATCCTGACAGATTATTGACAATCAACATAGAATAATTGGAAGGTTAAGACCATTTTTTATATTTTCAGCTTGTAAGTTCTGTTATTATAATATGAGCAAAAATGGTGTTATCTGGTTGCAATAGGATGCTGGTTGCCAGAGACTCCTAAAGTTCTTGTTATAACTGTTTGATATGCCATACTGAATATTTAGACATTTTAATGGTGTTTGTGGTCTTTAAAACTGTAATATAACCAAATATAATAAAAATTTTGATCATTGATATAAAATACATATAAATACAAACAAGCGAGTGTCAAGGGAAGAGGTGGGGAAAATAAAGGAACATAAGGAATTGTTCTGTAAATTATTACAGTAAGCTTTTCCTCGGGTCAGAGTCAAACATGAGTAGCTGCAGTATTTGGTATATGGGACACTCTCTCTACCAATTGCACCACTGGGGACCTAATGTAAATACATACTTTTTGAAGTACCAATCTGATGGACAGACAGACAGACAGACAGACAGATAGATAGATAGATAGATAGATAGTACTAAATCCCAAGACAAAAACAAAGGGGTAGGTAAAAGAAAAATAATAATAAGTAAAGGCTAAATTGCAATAATTAAATAAATATATAAAAACGTACAAGTACAAAAAATAGAATAGCTAAATTTAGAATGGGAAGAGAACCATAACTACAGTATAACTATAATAGAGAGCAATGACTTGGAATGAAAAAAATAAATAGATTTGATTATGGAAGCTATAACTACTTTTGCCATGTTACTCTAGCTTAGCTTGTTACATGTCTCTGGGGGGTAGCTTTACTGTAGTGTATCTGTAGCATTCAATAAATGGTAGCTTATTGCTCAGTACACTGTCCAAGTAGCTTGCTAACACTGCTTTACACTTTGATTTACTGTATGTTTTGTGAAGGAAGTTGTTAGTCTCATAAGTGTGCTAAATTTTATGTCCATAGACCAAGGAGTTTGTGTTTATCTGCTTAGCATCCAAAACTTGTTATTAGCATACTGTTAAACCGTAGGGCGTATGACCTTTCTAATCCTCAATCCTCAGAAATAGGATTCACTCCTTCTTTACAATTTGAAGGCACTAAGCAGCTTGTCCGGGGTCAGGGCCCATGTTACATGTGACATCTGTCTCTTTCAATTAACATTGACTTGCTCTTCTTTATTTATGATGAGATTTACAAAGGTTGTTGGTTCCTACCATGACACACGACCTACACGAACATTTCCTAGGAGTGGCAGGAAATACGACTCACAGGAGCGTGTTCTATCCTCATCCCTATATGTAACATTCATGGTTTTAAACATGTCGTTAACAATGTGAGACAATTGCAATTTGGTTAGGTTTACGCACACCAACTTAGTTAGGTTAAGTATAGGTTGTTGTTTGGCTTAACATCTTATGTTATGCTATATTTGTTACGTTTCTTCACTTCCTTGTGCTTAATGTAGTCTATATCCACGATGTTCCATTTACAGGATTGCTTTGGTGCCGCTGGATATTCTGCTGGATGTCCCTCTTTTTGAACGGATGTCTGTTACCTTCCTCTTTCTTTGTGTTGGAATTTTAAACTCCAGTGGATTTGTGAGGACTATGGTTAACTGGTCCTCAGATCTCTGCAGGGTAAATCCAGACAGCTAGCTAGACTATCTGTCCAATCTGAGTTTTCTGTTGCATGAGTAAAACATCTTCTGACTGTTCATGTTTCACCAAAACAAGTTCCTTCCTATTTTGCAGCGCCGCCCAAGACGATTGTGATTGGTTTAAAGAAATGGCAATAAACCAGAGCACGTTTTTCTCCCAACCAGGAATGCTGTGTGGACTAGATAGACCCTCCTCCGCAGTGCTGTGGAGGAAGGTAAAGCGAGACTAGGTTTAGGGTTACGCATGTGACGGAGAAGTGACATATTTCCATTTGCTCCGCAAAAGTTAAAATGACTCTCCATTTACTTTTATTTTAATTTTAGGTTTAGGTTTTTACTTTTAATCTTAGGTTAAAGTCCTGTGTTTGTTTGATACTGCCGCTAGTGGTTTTTCGAACAAAACAATACCAAAAGACAGACTTTTTGATAATATCATGAAATAGCATGGGATCATGGAGGTTGTTGTTTTTATTTTCAACCACCATTTCCAACTCAGGCAGAAAAAAATGTTCACGGGAAGGAACTTGTTTTGGTGGAACACGTGTACGTTCAGAAGTAGTTTTAGTCGTGCAACAGAAAACTCAGATTGGACAGATAGTCTAGCTAGCTGTCTGGATTTACCCTGCAGAGATCTGAAGAGCAGTTAACCATAGTCCTCACAAATCGACTGGAGTTTAAAATTCCAACACAAAGAAAGCGGAAGGAAACAGGCATCTGCGAAAAGACATGCATTCTGCAGAATTTCCCGCGGCACCGGAGCAATCCCAGAAGTGGAACGTCATGGATATAGACTATGTCTTAGGTGACAGTGAAACAGATCTGGGTCGGTCCGCAGGGGACTGCACTGCCGTCTGATGTCACGGCATCAGTATTAAATTCTGAGTTTTATAACCACTTAAAACGTGTTGTAGTTGCTGTAAATAGCTTGGCGATAACCATAAGCCTGAGGCAGGTGTAAAGTCTAAAGCTTAGATCAATCTCACGTCAAAGTCACACTTGCATAATCATTCATTGGGATTAGCTTTCTGCTTTACAGTATGTAAATCCAGGACCTGTACCAGTACCGGTCCAGGGTCAGGAAAAGGGCAGCAAAAATCTCTGCAGACCCCTCACATCCTGGTCACAAATTGTTCAACCTCCTTCCCTCTGGTAGGTGATACAGGGCATTGTTCGCCAAAACCAGCCAACACAGATACAGTTTCTTTCCCCAAGCAGTCACTCTGTTGAACACTCAGAAATAGCCCCCACCCTTACACTGAACAAAGTCAACCACCACTGTTCTGCTCATCTACCTCATGTCCATTTCAATCCTACAATTACAATATTATTATTAATATACTACCATTGCACTGATCTGCCTTGCACTGTACTCATATTTAAATCCTAAAATCTCAGTCTATTGACCGCTATTGCACTATTCCTTCCCTCTCTTTTGTATATTTTTTGTAAAATTGTAAGGCAAGGCAAGGCAAGGCAGCTTTATTTATATAGCACATTTCAGCAACAGGGCAATTCAAAGTGCTTTACATAAGAAAAACTGTAAATTCTTGTATTGTTATACTGTGCACTATTTTTTTTATATTCTTACCGTCATCTCTGTTTTTATTCTTAATATGTTAAGTGTTGTACTTTGAGAGCAAAGATTACCGGAGTCAAATTCCTTGTTTGTCTACGCAAACCTGGTCAATAAAGCTGATTCTGATTGTGGGGTATGTAGTGTATGTTTCTCAATCTCAAGAATGCAAAGAACAGACTTGTGTTCTTGGGGAGAACGTTCTTGCTGATTGTTCTTAGAAGAATGAACTTGCAAGCTCACAAGCACACAAACCCCTGTTAACAGTTTGAGATGATGCATTTTTACTGTTATTGCACAACACCCCCAGCACAGCCTGCAGTACTCCAAAATAACAGCTAGAAATAAAAATCACAACAATGTAACCACTTTATATTTAAACAAGCTCCGGACAAGAAAACCTCATAACGTTACCACTATTGCTATAATATAGAAAAAAATCAAACTTAATCAAGCTTTTATTTTTTTGTTTATGGTTTAGCTCAAACACCCCTTATTTATTCAAAGAAGTGGAATGTGATCCCTCTAATATTAGTGTATTAGTTTAAGACGGTTTAAATTTAAAAAAGAATCATGCCTCTCTGAATGGGTATGCACTGGCGTGTTCTAGGTGTCCCTTAGTGTTATGTGGATTATCATTTTTATATTATTTTAGTGCACTGTAAATACCCAGGGACAGCAGATGGTAATTAGCAATACAAACTAACGTTGGTGTCTCCCCTTTAGTTTATATAACATGCCATAGAATATTACCGCTTTATGTACAACTGTTTATTTATCGTACAGACTGAAACTCAACTTCTAAAATGTAGTTTTTCAGAAAAAAAATACACCAAAAAAAGTATGAACTAAATGCTAAATCTAATGTAAGTACATGTCATAATTCAAACAAGTCTCCCGAAGAGAAACGGGTATCTCCCTGCCCTATCAGACTCTGCTCTCCACCGCCTCTGCCTGCTGCGCTGTGGCTGTGTGTGTGAGTGTGACTACCGGCCAGCGAGTTGTTAAGCCCACAGGCGCTTGTGGAGTTTAACTCAGAAAACGCAGTTAACCAGAGGGTTCCCGGTAATTTTATGATGGACATGTGTTGTGATATTTAAACCAACGACCCGTCAACGGCAAAATAAAAGCCTCCTATTTACGAGAACGGTCTGAGAGACCGCCAGCTTACAGCGGGGTCTTCGAGCATGACTGGGCGAGCGACGGCTGGCTGTTGTATCACTTTATGGAGCTTCTCAACTCCGAAAACGTTGGCGCAAATTGTCAATTCACCATCGATTTTCATAAGACTGCCTAGATTCGAAATCTACACAGTTCATTTCTAGCCTTAAACATTCTCAGAAGTGAATTTAGTGATTACTTAGATGGCGAAAATTGTAAAAGTTGGTCTGTCTAACCCAAAATAAATGTTGGGATACGGGTGCTGCCAAGTTCATACAAGTTACCAACCAATGCATCCTTTGTAAAATGGGCGTGTCAAGAACATTTCCAGGAATCTTACAGTTTTTCACAATCGCTATGACACTTTTTTCAATACTTTTAACAACTTTCCTAAACTCTAAACGCACCAACATACCTACAACACACGATTGGCAAAACAGTTAATTTCATGCTCAAAATCACACATTGTAAACTAAACTCCAACACTGATTTTCAAAATACAATAATATACTAACACAATACACGATGTCCACCAAAACAATGCAAACATGTCTCAAAATCAAATAATTCTTCCAAAACACTAACACATGTTCTCTTCCAACAGGAAGATTTAGTCAATCACTGCACAATGTCATAAAAACACTAACATCAGATGTACAGAAACTGCATTATTTTATATGTGTCAGGTCTGCCCTTATACAATAAACAATAGTGATTGTATTGATCATAGATTGTGTTTTGCACTGAAGTTTTTCTTGTAGCCTCTCTACATTTTTGTTTTGTTTAGTAAATGCATGCATATTTTTTTTCAAGATAATTTTTTGGGCTTTTCCGCCTTTATTTGACAGGACAGCTAGTTGAGAAAGGGGAGAGAGAGAGGGGGAAGACATGCAGGAAATTGTCACAAGTCGGAACCCTTATATATATATATATATATATATATATATATATATATATATAACAATTGTATGTTATAAGCAGTTTTTTCTTCAGTTGCACGACAAAAGATGACCACGCAACCAATTAAACAACGTATTTTAGACATCAGATTGTTTGTTTATGCTCCAAAATGTCATTTAAAAAAAAAGGTAGACAGACAAAACACTTTTCAATTTTAAAAGAATAAAGTTGCTTGTTACAGTTTTTCTTGATTGCTTTGACCTGCTTAAAGAAACTGGGATCCACTCGGTTTTCATCATCACTGTCTCAGCAGAGCAGAAGACACCTCTTGCAAATGTGTTAACCCTTTCTCATTGGATGGACACATCCCCCCCCCCACACCCTTTTGCAGAACAGTTAACACAGATGTCATTCAAGCAGCCCAGACTCCATTGTTTTAGCTATGGTAACCAACCAGAAACCATCTGTTCCTAACTATTAGAAACTACCTCCATCAGTATGACATCACTGAAGCACCTGTTTAACTCTCCTTCACACCAATCTTCAACTAGCAGTCAGCCTGCAGACCTTAAAGGTGCAGCGTCTGTGTTGTTCTTTGCCAACATGGATGGAAGAGGTCTAAGACAGAAGAGCCTGAGTATCAATAGTGGCTATTTCTTATACTCTACAGTAATAGATGTTTATACTTTACTGTAATAGATTTTATTTTTATTTTCTTAATTTCTTATACTCTAATAGATTTTATTTTGGTTTACATGTATTTTGTGTAATATTTACAGTATTTCAGTTTTCAGCCACAGTTTCAAAATAAGGATCAATGGAATCAATAAAATTTGCATCAAAGCATTTCTGATTCTGGATCCGATTATTTGCAAGAAGGCAAATTTGTCAACAAATGTCACTGGCATGAAAGCTACGTACAGTAATATGCTACATTGACAAGCAACGGTGCACTGATTTTGTATTTTGGTGTCCACTGTGTAATGGTTGACTGGAAGAGCTCATACACTTGTTTGCAAGTTGTGTTGTTTGAAGGCAAAATTTTCTTTTGCTGCATATTTTAAATGTTGTGGCACGGTTAGAGCCTTTTGCAAACAAAATGTGTCATTGTGACCATGAGTGCCACTGTTTCAGCCTGTGTGTGAACTGTTTTGAAAAATGTGGAGTTTGAGTTGACTGCTGCGTCAAAGCAATCGAGAAAAACTGTATTGGACTTTGTCTCTCGTTTAATCCAAACATCCAGCAAGTTAGAAATTCACTCAGACATTCGCAAGTCCAGACATTTAAAATCTCATCCTTTTCCCACATTGTGCTTCCCTAAACTTTTGGGACCATTTGTCTTCATTCACTCGCTGAGATTAAAGTGTCCCCTAAACGGCTCCTCCACTCTCAGGTTTTCATTCCCCTCCAGCTGCGATCTGCAGCTCATTCTTCACAGAGAAATGGGGTCTACGCTTCAGGTGTCGGTCATTCAGATCGATGGAGATGAAAGTGTGAATAGTTTCTTACCCAAAGTAGTTTTCTAAGTGTGGGTTAAAGTTGTAAAGTTAAAAGTAGGGCTGCACAATTTGAGGTAAATATGGAATATTTATAATAACGACATTACTTGCAATAAATAAACAGATTTTAAAGTGCACTCAGTTCTGCTGCTTTCGGTATTCTTCTGAAATACAACTTGCATTCAACTTGAATTCAAAACACATAAAAGGAAATCATTTACAACATTGCTTCATCGAACAAATTGAACATTATATTGAATATAAAAGGCAGCAATAAAAAAATAAAAATAACAGTTCCATTTTTATTTTTTTGGGGCATATTTATGCCTTTATTTTGACAGGACAGCTGAAGATATGAAAGGGGAGAGAGAGGGGAATGACATGCAGCAAAGGACCGCAGGTCAGAGTCAAACCCGGGCCCGCTGTGTCGAGGTATAAACCTCCTCTTTATATGGGCGCCCGCTCTACCAACTGAGCTATCCGGGCGCCCGATAATGGTTACATTTTAATCTTAAATTTTCTTTCAACTAACACATGCGATATGTTGCAGCCTTTCGCGATATGTGTATATTGCACCAGTTGATATTGCGATGACGATAAAAAAAAAGATATATAGTGCGCCCTAGTTAAAAGTGCTCTTAAATACTGAAAGAAATGTACATCGTCCTGTTCATGACATTAAAGCGCTGCACGACGGGGGTGAGGGCAGTCACATGTTCAGGGAAATCTACTTCTATGGTAAAGAACTCTGGAAGATTTTCATTTAAAAAAAGGTCTCTCTGAATGAGGTAACACGATGATTCAGCCTTTGGGCCCTATTTTAGATATCTAAGCGCACGCCGTGAAGCGCCTGGCGCAGGTGTGTTTAGGGCGTGTCCAAATCCACTGCTAGTTTCATGGCGGAAAAAAGGGTCTGTGCGCCGGGCGCATGGTTCAAAAGTGTTGTACTTAGTGTCTTAATTGATCATAGGTATGTTTTGGGCGTAACATGCAATAAACCAATCAGAGATCATCTCCCATTCCCTTTAAAAGCCAGGCGCGTTTGGACCTTGGAGCATTGCTGTTATGATGGAGGATTTTCGAAGCAGGAGGGAGGGATTTTCAGGAGAAGAAACTGAGCTACTCATGCGTGAAGTGAAAGCGCTCAAGTTGTGCTGCTGTGCGTCCCTGTGTGTGTAACAAGCATAGTGTGCACGCTGTGCACAAGCCTATAGGAGCATTTTACTAATGCTCTGTTAAAATAACAATGAAATGCTGCGTTATTGACTTTAGACCAGGTTTTTGTTGATCAATGGCGCGATCACTTTCCGCTGCCTCAAGATAGCAATACGCCCAGAATGCACCTGAACACACCTCCCTGTAAGACCAGCACGCCCAGAATGCACCTGAACACACCTCCCTGTAAGACCAGCACGCCCAGAATGCACCTGAACACACCTCCCTGTAAGACCAGCACGCCCATGGGCGCAAAGATGGGCGCAAGTGTATTTGCTATTTAAACGACGTGGTCGCTGGACGTGTGAGTCTTAAAATAGTCTGGCTTTGCGCTGTACCAGGTGCAAGATAGGGCCCTATGTTTCCACTTGATGGAAGCTCTTTATTTGCAGTATTATGAACTGGGTGTCATCCCCAAGGGGAACTCACAAGCGGCGCACAGTAAGTGACACGTTTTCCATCACCCGTCACCTACGGTGTCCCTCAAGGTTCCATTCTGGGTCCAGTTCTTTTCATGCTCCCCCTTGGAAACATTATTAGAAAATATAACATCTCCTGTAATTTCTACTAGAGAGTCCAGTATCGGAAAAGCCTTCGATACTGCCTAAAATGCTGGTATCGGTATCGGAAAGTACTGGAGTTTATGCACTGATCCGATAAGACTTAATTTAGCCCTGAAGAAAAATCTACTTTAAAGTAGTTTATTTATGTTCATTTTCCGTTATGACTCGCTGACAAACTGGATAGTAAAAGAAAGTTCTAAGGCGTTAATTGTCTGTGTTTGAAATCATATCACATCCATACAGGGATAGTGGTATTCAGCTGTTAAAACATAATAAAATATATGACACACTGGTAACGATTGGTACTCTGTATCGGCCAATACGCAAGTTCAGGTATCAGAATGGGTATCGGGAAGCAAAAAATGGTATCGAGCCACCTCTACTTTCTACGCTGATGATTCACAGCTGTATCTGCCGCTGAAATCTAGGTACTCCCTACAGCCTTTTGTTTTCAAAGTTTGGGTTAAAGTTAAAGTGCTCCTAAATACTGAAAGAAAAGAAAATGCTCTTAACTTCTAACATCGATCATTATCGGGAAACAAGACTCTGAACTTTTACTTCCAGAAAACTTGAAAAACATTTTTTTTGGCATCACAACCTTCTAACAATGGCAGCAAATCATGAACCAAATTTCTCATCACAGACGCTGCGTCAATGTTTTCTCTGTGACAGCAATCAGAAAACTTTCCTCACAACACACTAGGGCTGGGCGATATGACCTAAAAATAAAATCCCCATTTTTTTCCAAAAAAATCCGATTTAAGATTTAAATCGATTTTTTTCTCCCCCTACTTAAAATCAATCTGCAGATGACAAAGAAATTGTTCAAAACAAGTTTTAACTTTATTTTGTTTTGACTCACACACACACATGGGGCATGTATACCATTGTGATTATTCATGCCAATTTTGTGGAAATATAAATTGGTTTGAGTGTTTTCCCTTTTTTTGGATGGGGGGTGCTATATATTCAACAACAAACAAACGGATGTGTGAGATAAAGCTGTTTTCACACATAAAGGTAATTCACTTCTCGTTCCTCGCTAAAAGTTCAAATCATTTTAACGTTATTGCGCAACCTTGCCCCTATTTTCACCTGTTGCTGAGTAACGTACATTAACATCCCATGGTCTCTTGAATGTAGCATACCTGTAGCAAGCTTCTTCATAGTAACTAGCGGTAGAAACAAACGTCGAAGTGGAGCTCCGGGCTACAGAGCAGCGATTGCTAGTTGTTTAAGCCGCTACAGACCTCCATCACAGCTCGGTCGTATCAGCGGCATTTAGTAGATGTGTTGAGCCACAAAAGAGTTCGTCAACACCGCCTCTGGTGCCCCGTGTGGTGGTCCTTTAGGTCAACGGTAGCTGGTGGTTCAGTTATCTGAGAATAGGTGACTCTCAGCCGGGGACAGAGCACTGCGAACTGCCGGTCATTTCGGCGGAGATTACAGATAAGTAAGTAATGAAATTACTAGTTAAGAAAATAATTAATGTTAGTCCCTGTCGCTGCCATGTTGTTTGCGTATCTCTATGGCAAACGCGCGGGGCGAGGGCTGAGCCCGTTCGGAGCTATGGGAGCCCAGAGGGGAGCGTCGGCGGATGTTAAGGAGAAAATTGATTTTCATTTAAACAAATCGACGTTAACTACACATTCAAGTTAATCGATAAAATCGATTTATCGCCCAGCCCTAAGACACACACACATCGTCTCCAACTTCTTTACATCTTCCAATGTTGTGTACTAGACAGAAACTAACTGAAAATCATCTTACTACACGGTCTGTCTGTCTGTCAAACTGTCAGGAGTCTCTGGGCTCCTCATGAAAAATGAATCTGTAAACACATCTCACACTGTAAGTTGGAACCATTACTGCCTGATTGTCTATGGACCCGTCCAGCGCTCACATTGGATTTGTATCCACGTCACGGCTCTGGGCTGTTGGCCCCGGGACTGTTTTGGTACAAGTATGCTGCTCAACTGAGCGACAAAACAAATTAAGTTGCTAACTTCCCGAACTTGCATTACAACTCTTCCCCCCCCACAGACACAGAGATGCTGCCTCAGAGCTGCAGGCAGACGAGTGTGTTGATTACACCTGCTTGGGAGGCTGTGATCATGTATCAAAGAGCCTGCCTTTCATGTATTTTCATCTCCTCGCCTCCACGTTTCATCACCGTTCAAGGGAGATGGAAGTCAAACTGAAGGATGTGTGCAGACATCACGGACAAATGGAATATGGCTTTAAACATTAGGAAACATACTTTACAGTAAGTGATACCAGAAAATCTTGCCATGCTTTTGAGATTTGACCTGGATGTCACAAATTGTCTTTTAGTGGACTAATTATATGCAGATATAATTGATTGAAACTAATGTATGTTTGTCTGTTCTGGGAATGATCAAAATGCCCCAAAAGAATTTTCAAAATGTAATTTCCTCGCAAATGTACAATTTACACGACGAGAGAGAGAAACACAATAGTGAAATAGTTAGGTCACATCAGATGTAAGGTACTGTACAGTGAAAATACATCATGCATCTCTTCTAAAGGCTGTGACACACCAACCCGACGTCCAAACTTCGGCAGAAAAGGCAGTCGGACTGATCAGTCGGCTCCCTGTTGTCAAAAAAGTGCCTCAGAACACACCGAAGCGACGACGACTTGAGCGTACGTTCTGCGCGTGCGCGAGACGTAATACGTCTCCATAACAGCAGGCGGCGCTAATCTGTATTGTCGGCCAAAAAATGAAAACCGGCAGCTGATTGGACGAACGCATCACGTGGGTCTGGTTTCTCTGGAAATTCAAAGCCAGACTGTCATGGCGGCTCGTTCAGAATACGATCTCATATTGGACTAAAATAGTTCACCGAAACGTGTTTCTGGAAACATTTTAAGAGAGAAATAGGCCGTGCAGTTGCTGAATCTGTCTTCATTTCAGATCAACAAAGGTCAGTTTAAAAGATTTTCGTCCGATTTTGAAAGACTCTAGTCACGCTCATCCTGCTCCCCGTTTCCGGGTTAGCTCTCCACCAATCAGATGGGTCATTTAAGTCCGACTGCTGGCAGTGCCCGCCCCGCTGATTATACGTGTCAAATCGGCCAAAATGAAGGACGACAGCCTCGAGTCACCGACCTCGCCAGACCGTTCAACGATTCAGCGATTATCGGCTCGGTGTGTCCGGGCCTTTAGCGTACACACAATCTGTTCGTCTCTTTAAAACTATTTCTTTGAAGCTACATTGTGTAAGAATTTCTCCCATCTAGCGGTGAAATTGTATATGACAACCAACTGAATATTACTTTCTAGCCCTTCCTCCTACGGTGGCCGAACCCGAAATGATCTCTTAGTATCTCCATCGTTTACACGCAGCTGTTCTAGCCACTCCAATATTAACTTTGGTCTTGTTGCTTTGCCAGTCATGTTGTCATTTTAATTCTCTTTTTCCCTTCCCTGGTGGGTAATCTCCCCCTGGCATTCGTCACGGTGCCACTGAGTGTAAGAGGGCGAAATGCAGAGGTATGTCCTTCTTTGGCTAATGTATTTTAAAGATGGAGGTATGTCCCTCTTTGGCTAATGTATTTTAAAGATGGAGGTATGTCCCTCTTTGGCTAATGTATTATAAAGATGGAGGTATGTCCCTCTTTGGCTAATGTATTTTAAAGATGGAGGCGCTACATGGCTGCCGTTATTCGAGCGAGTCGCTCGTATGTATTCTGAATGATTCTAAATGGCAGATTCTACGCTTACGATAATACTTTGATTAGTTGGTGGAGCACATGTTTGTGAAAGAACAAAGGGGTTTTTGCTAAGAATCAACTCAAAGAATTACACAATGGGGTGCCCGGATGGCTCAGTTGGTAGAGCGGGCGCCCCATATATAGAGGTTTACTCCTCGCAACCCAGTCTCACGGCAGTTCGTGTAAATGTCACGTTATTTTTAATCTATTGATTTGTGTTCACGGGGACGTTTTCCTCGTTTTTTACGTGTAAATGTCACGTTATTTTCTCGGGGAAAGGACGCCGGGAGACGGCTGGGAGACGGGCGAAAATGACGCTCTATAAGCTGGGATGCGGCTGCGAGGCGGCCCGCTGGGGACGCGCCACAATAAACGGCGGGAGACGGCTGAGAAACGGCCGAAAATGATGCTTTATAAGCTGGGATGCGGCCACTAGGTGGCCCGCTGGGGACGCGCCACAATAAACGCCGGGAGACTGCCATGAGACCGGGCTGCTCCTCGACGCAGCGGGCCCGGGTTGGACTCCGACCTGCGGCCCTTTGCTGCATGTCATTCCCCCCTCTCTCTCCCCTTTCATTTCTTCAGCTGTCCTGTCAATAAAGGCCTAAAAATGCCCAAAAAATAATCTTAAAAAAAAAAATTACACAATGTAAGTTTAAGTAAGTAAAGAAAGTATCAAACCAAACAAACTTTGTAAACACTGACTTTGTTCATTGGAACGAGGCTGCAGTTTGTCTGACTCTGTATAAAAGCTGTGGCGGGGGTTGACAATTTATCTTCTTCTGCTGTCTGAGAAATGGAGGTAATGGAGCAGAAATCATTTACAGCAGCAACACACTGCGTTCCAAAACTCACAACCCACTGTGTGAGTAGCATGAAGAACACTTTCCAATTTCTCAAGACAGAAACACTTAAGCGAAAGAAAAACCACATTCTGAAAAACGTTTTTCACATGCTGTTTATCCTTTGAGATGCTGCCATTTCCGACACCCACCGGTGCACCTGCGTCTTAGTCCCTAATCAATCCTTCGGTTTCTATAAAAGAACATCTGGCCATATTGTCTTTTAAGCCTTCCTATGTTTTTTTGACCCTTCCACCTGCGTGATTATTCTCCTTCAGACTTGTTTGCCAGTTATGGTTTCCTGCCAGTTTCTGAACCGTTACCTGCCTGCCTTTTATTTTATTTTTTGACCAAGTAAACTCAGCTTTGCATCCATCTGTTCAGCTTGTGAGTCGTGCTTCTTCACGGTCCAAACCTTGGCGAACTGATCCGTTACAGAACCAGCCACGAGTGATGGCTGGGTGGCATATCTTTTATCTCTGGCTTCTTATTTAGTCATGTTTTAAACTTAACTTTTATTCTATAACTTAACTTATTATGCTATTAGTTATGTGATTGCACAGTTGGAGTGGAGACAGGAATTAATTTCACTGCTTGTTGTAAGTGTATGACTATGCATGTGACAAATAAAGAGACTTGAAACTTCATATTCAGGGAGAGTTTTTGGCTCTGACTCAGATCCCTGCAAAGCACCTCAGGAGGCTCAGCAGAAGTTGTTTGGTGCAGGGTGGAGCTAAGGTCTGTAAGAAGAACTACACAGAAAGATGAAAATGGCTAATTTATAAGGAGAAGATTTTTTTTTTTTTACACTTTTCTTATAATTCTTTCAGATAAAATTGGAAAAGAGAAAAGCTGGTGAAATTCTTCATGTTTGGTTCACTTTAATTAACCTGACAAAAAAAACTTTTTTCTACACTTTAAGTTCAAGATCAAAACTTGATCTTTCAGATTCAAATTTCCTTTTTCAAATGATCGAAACTTTTGGCCCAGATTTAGCTGCATGAAGCCGATGCATCAGTGAAAAAAGAAGAAAAAAAAATATTTATATCATTCAAATATAAAAACTTGCAGCAGGAAAACATTTAAACAAATATGGCAAAGTAAAGTCTGGCATAGCAGGGTAGCACCTTTTTTTCCGGTTCTTGCATTCGATCATTATGGCACAATCATCAAATTCAAGAGAAAAATACTCTCCTTAAAAACAGTTTACAATCTCTACAGTTTATACAATATATACAGAAGCATTTCTAGTAGAAATATAAAGCCTTTATACATCCGTACGCTCTCGCTGGCGCGTTTCTGTCAGGCACTACACCACTCAATATCGAGTGAGCGGCTCAATGGACGTTTAGTCTGACACTGATTGTTCCCGACGTATAACTGACTTTTATTCTCGCAACAAGTGCTTTATTATAAGTGCAGGGCCACTCTGTCCCTCAGTTTGACAATGTTCCTGAGTGGAAGAAGTCAGCCAGAGGAGAAAGATTTCAGCTGAGCGTGGACGTACTGGGAGACAGCCGCACTCAAACATGTAACAGCAAAACAATGACAGCAAGCAAGACCCTTCTTAGCCGATCAGCTCCTTACTTATGTCACCTGCCGCAGCCAAAGTCTGTCACATAACAACACCCGGTCCTCACTTCATATTCAATTAAGATTATTTCCCAAAATTAGATCTGCCTCTGGTCTCGCATCTTTTCAATCTGCCACCGCTTGCGACTGGAATGCTCTGCAAAAGATTCTCAAACTGGACAAACTAATTTCCATTTCATCTTTCAAAACCGCCATATCGTCCTTGTTGTTGTCCTTGTATGCAGTTGCAACACATTCTTACCGGGACATGAACTCCCCCCGACCTCCTCCCTACGAGGATCTTTGCACTCTTATACAGCAGCAGTCAATGTGCTGCAGACAGTAATAAATATGTGGAATACATATGAATTGCGGTGCTTTACTTTTCGTAGCTATATGTATGAATGATTCATGAGAACAGACTGCACAAACACACACACGCTGAGCTGACAGAAAATCCCATATTTCCCCACATCAGAACAGCATAGCAGTCCTTTCTCTCTCCCTACACTCCATGTCGTTACTGTCGTGAAAAATTACTTTTTGATGCTGAATGCAAATCCTTCTCTGTAATCAAAGGCTTTCCCACAGAGCTCTCAGCCTCCAGTCACAGATGCTCGCTCTGTCCCACCCTGAACCGCTGGAGTGCCGGCGTCGGGAGGATTCATTGTTGCACCCACGGCTTTGATCACAGACCGAGAGCACTGAGAGGCAGCCACGGTCGTTACACAACTCTTTGCTTTCTCTGCCTCCTGATACAGAGAGAGGGAGAACTTAGGGATGTTTTTTTTTTTTTTTTAAATCAGTGGTTGAAGAAGTATTCACATAATTTACTTTAGGGCTGTCAGCGCTAACGCGTTAATCGTGATGCGATTAAGGGCCGACGCGATGATTTTTTTTTAATTCTGAATGGCGCTTTTTATTTTCCAAAACTCCCGGACGGCTCGTAGATAAGTTGAAAGCCATATGCACATTGCGTAAAGCCGAATTAAAATATCACCGAAGCACGTCAAACTTGAGCTACCACCTACGAGCTAAGCATAGTAGTACAGTTAACGTGATGCTACCGCTAGCATGCTACCCACTCAGGCAAAGGACTATTTTGGAGAGTGCTACTTGCCGACCTGTGGATGAAACCAAATCCCAAAAAATGACTACAGCTCTTGCGAAACGGGTGGCAACTAACTGCAGACCTGTCAGCATCGTAGAGGACTCGGGTCTTAAAGACGTACTACGGTTGGCATGTTCTGACGTACGACATGGAGAAAGCAGCCACACTGAACAGCTGCAAGGTGCTGCAAACGCTGTCTCATTAACCGGTGATCACTGGACGTCAGTGAGTAATCAACATTTAGGAGTTACTAAACACTATATTGACTCTGGTAAGGATAGGGATTTTTAGTTTTTTAGTTAGGTACTTGGAGGAATTGTGCAATAATGACAGATTCACACATTTTTCTTTTGTTTACAGTAAATAAATAATTACAAATCTTAAAATCAAGTTCATAAAGTAATTTGATTCCCAATCAAGATCCACTGGTAAGAATTGCTTTTGATTGTTAATATGGACTTAAAAACTGCTCTGAAATGCAAAATAATAGAATTTTAATCATGTGATAAAATATGCGATTAATCACGATTAACTATAGACCTTCAGCGATTAATTGCGATTAAAGAAAATTAATCGTTTGACAGCCCTAATTTACTTAGTTTAAAGCAGGCCAAGCATGAGTCCGGTCTTGGGTTCAGTTGGGTTTAGGAAACATGACATGCAGGACACAATCCCCGGTCTCCTGGGTGAAAGTCCTGTGTTGTTTGACCCATCTCCCCCCCCCCCCCCCCCAACCATCCTCCCCATGCAGATTTTCAGGCTTTTATACTACTCTCTACCGTAGTTGCTCTTAGTCGTACGTCATCTTCAAACCCTGTGTAGCTGCTGCTCTCCCTGATGCATTCTACACACATGCTGAAGGGCGATTTTTACGTTGTATCTGACGCTGACAGCCACTGCCCAGACGTCTGTATTTTACGAGTTCGGAGTGAGAACGGGTTGGTCTCTGCCCCTGCAATAAATCTTCAATCATTGTTAAATTAAACAATCCGATCACGGTGGTTTTGTGGTTCGTATCCTGTATCGTATACTGACTCCACCTCTGTTTATTTTAATTCTGAAAGCAGTTGAATTAATGAGACACATAAAAGATATATAGCCTACTTCATCTACTGTAGATAACGAGAGTAGAAAGATAAGAAAGAAGTTCCAAAGGAAAGATTGGGTTCAAGGTTCACACAGATAAATCTTCAAGGATGGAAAACAATGCGACAACTTATGATACAAATGTAGGGAGCATGCCTATGTTCCCACAGCCCTATTTTCCCACATTTCTAAGAATATGTTTTTTCACTGAAAATTAGGCCCTATGTTCCCACATTTCTAAGATTTTTTTCAAAATTAGGCCCTATTTTCCCACAGTTCGCACATTTCTAAGGTTATTTTCCAAAATTAGGGCCTATGTTCCCACATTTCCTTTTTCATAAATTTGTATCAGATTTTATTCCCCTAACCCCAACCCTAACCCCTAACCCTAAACAATGTTGTGAGAGGATAGGGCTTAAATTGAAGAGAAATGTAGGAACACAAGACCTCATTTTGAAAATATCATAGAAATGTGGGAACATAGAGCTGTGGGAACACAGGGCCTAATTTTAAGAAAAATCTTAGAAATATGGGAACATAGGGCTGTGGTAACATAGGACTGACCCCCAAATGTATGATACCAATTAAAATATATGATGGAGACACTTAGATTTGAATATAACACATCCACAACAAATATAATGCAGGACAATGACCCTGTTTATAAACTGCGTAGGGTTGTTTAAATATTAACTGTTACATGACGCCCAGAGGAGGGAAGGATGATAACTTATCAGCCGACCTAGTTTGAGGATAGACAAGTTTTTTAATTCACTTTCTTTTATACACACACCTGCATTAAGCCAGACTACTTGCATTAACATCTACTTTACAGTAAGTAATCATTTCGTCTTGATATTACAACCTGTTAGTAGGAGCTCAATGTTACCACGGTTGGCATACGGGGAAAATCTATGGAGTTTAGAGACTTTTTATTAAGGTAGCAATGCACGATAATAGCTACTGTTAAAACTGGGAATATACACCCTGAACTTTTCTCCCTCCAGTCAGAGAGAGCAAGGGGAAATGACACAAAGCTGAAGGTATTTTGAAACCCTAAAAGATTCAGGGTGTTTTGAGAAAACGTTCGAGTCTAGAGCGCCAGAAGCCAACTCAAACGCCCCTGCTACGCTCTGCCCCTTGCCTTAAAGGAGACCTATGAAGCTTTTCTGTATTTCCCGTCATGTCTATAATGTTACGATGTTGGATGTTCATTTTAAATGTTGTCAAAGCTTCAATTAATAAGATAAATGCTTTTAAAAGAAATCCCTGTTAGCAAAAACGTTCAACTAAACGCTCCAGTTTCAACAGTTTTTTCTACTCTTGGCACAGTACCAAGTAATACCGAGCCGGTTTTTGTATCCGTGTCAAATTCTTATTAGGGGCTGAGCCTCCCTAGAGGTCTGATCCTAGGCCCTATGTTCCCACAGTTCCCACATTTCTAAGATTTTTTTCAAAATTAGGCCCTATTTTCCCACAGTTCGCACATTTCTAAGGTTATTTTCCAAAATTAGGGCCTATGTTCCCACATTTCCTTTTTCATAAATTTGTATCAGATTTTATTCCCCTAACCCCAACCCTAACCCCTAACCCTAAACAATGTTGTGGGAGGATAGGGCTTAAATTGAAGAGAAATGTAGGAACACAAGACCTCATTTTGAAAATATCATAGAAATGTGGGAACATAGAGCTGTGGGAACACAGGGCCTAATTTTAAGAAAAATCTTAGAAACATGGGAACATAGGGCTGTGGGAACATAGGGCTGACCCCCAAATGTATGATACCAATTAAAATATATGATGGAGACACTTAGATTTGAATATAACACATCCACAACAAACATTATGCAGGACAATGACCCTGTTTATAAACTGCGTAGGGTTGTTTAAATATTAACTGTTACATGACGCCCAGAAGAGGGAAGGATGATAACTTATCAGCCGACCTAGTTTGAGGATAGACAAGTTTTTTAATTCACTTTCTTTTATACACACACCTGCCTACTACCACCAGACTACTTGCATTAACATCTACTTTACAGTAAGTAATCATTTCGTCTTGATATTACAACCTGTTAGTAAAAGCTCAATGTTACCACGGTTGGCATACGGGGAAAGTCTACGGAGTTTAGAGACTTTTTATTAAGGTAGCAATGCACGATAATAGCTACTGTTAAAACTGGGAATATACACCCTGAACTTTTCTCCCTCCAGTCAGAGAGAGCGAGGGGAAATTACACAAAGCTGAAGGTATTTTGAAACCCTAAAAGATTTGGGGTCTTTTGAGAAAACGTTCGAGTCTAGAGCGCCAGAAGCCAACTCAAACGCCCCTGCTACGCTCTGCCCCTTGCCTTAAAGGAGACCTATGAAGCTTTTCTGTATTTCCCGTCATGTCTATAATGTTACGATGTTGGATGTTCATTTTAAATGTTGTCAAAGCTTCAATTAATAAGATAAATGCTTTTAAAAGAAATCCCTGTTAGCAAAAACGTTCAACTAAACGCTCCAGTTTCAACAGTTTTTTCTACTCTTGGCACAGTACCAAGTAATACCGAGCCGGTTTTTGTATCCGAGTCAAATTCTTATTAGGGGCTGAGCCTCCCTAGAGGTCTGATCCTAGGCCCTATGTTCCCACAGTTCCCACATTTCTAAGATTCTTATGTTCCTACATTTCCTTTTTCATAAATGTGTATCAGATTTTATCCCCCTAACCCCAACCCAACCCTAACCCTAAACAATGTTGTGGGAGGACAGGGCTTAAATTGAAGAGAAATGTAGGAACGCAAGACCTAATTTTGAAAATGTCCTAAAAATGCAGGAACATAGGGCTGTGGGAACATAGGGCTGACCCCCAAATGTATGATACCAATTAAAACATATGATGGAGACACACAGAGAAAGTCCTTGCACTCGCCGGACAATACTGGCTACTCTCTTCTACAGAAATTCACTAGTTTTGTTGTTTAAAAACCTGCTAAAGGGGTCTGAAAAGTTGCTTAATCTAGCGAGAAAAGTCACTGAGTTAGGAACACTGGATGTGGAGACTACAGAGGTCAGGAAGCGCTGACCAATCAGAGCATACTGGGCTTTTTCGGTACGTTATGGGGGGCTTAAAGAGACAGGCGCTCCAAAAGAGCGTCTCAGACAGAGGGTGAATACAGGAGCAGCAGCCATGGGCAGTATGAGAAAGATAACGTGTTTTTTGAACATTAAAGCATGTAACTATTAGGGATGTTTAAATTAATCATTGCATCGATGCATTGCGATGCGGACCTGGACGATTCCACATCGATTCAGTGACAGACCATAATCGATTATTGCCTACTGATGTTACTTGTTGATTTTCCGGTTACTGCTTTTTTAGTTTGTGCCTTTTGTTTGTTGTCTGCTGTGTTCAGGCTCCGCTACATTCAGGGAGTGTCTTTTTTAAAAGCAGATGCAATAAAAAGGCGGAGATTACATATATCTGACTGCTTGAATTTGTTGATGAAAACCATGTGTAGCAATGTAATAATATTGAGGAGGTGACGCATCTGGATGCCTGGGGAAATCAAAATTTTTTTTTACTTTTTTGATCTTTTCGGCCTTTATTTGATAGGACAGCTAGGTGAGAAAGGGGGAAGACATGCAGGAAATTGTCACAGGTCGGATTCAAACCCTGGACCTCTGCATCGTGGCATAAACCTCTCAGTATATGTGCGCCTGCTCTACCCACTGAGCCAACCCGGCCACTAGTTTTTCCTGTTTTGTTGTGTTAATTTATTCCCCGTTTCCTTGTTGTTTACTGTCTCTTGTGTTCTCTGCTGCGTTTTACCCTGTTTTTCTTTTTTGTTTTTTTTGTGTGTGTGTGTGTGTGTGTGTGTGTCTGTATTTCTACCCCGTTTGTCTCGGTGTTCCAGTTTATTGTGATTCCTGGTCTTTTGGCTTCCTCAACATATTTTGGAACTATTTTTTGCCTGTTTACTTCTGGACTATTTATTAACTCTTCAAACTCAACTCCGCCTTGTCATCTCTGCATTTTTGTGTCCGCCATTTCTCTAAATCCTGACAATCGTTGACAGGATAATCATAATCGAGTTGAATCGTGAGACCAACGAAGTGTCACACCCCTGATAAACGTGTTCTAGTGGAAACACAAAACTTTTGACTTCTACTTTCAACTTTATATGATATAATAGATGTCCTTTAACAGGAATTCTAGTTCCCATTAATGTCTGATCAGTCCATTTTGTTCAAAGCTAACTGTCTTCCTGTCTCTCCAGCTGATCATGGATATAGTCGTAGACATCGTGAATCCCATCCGGGGCATCTACAACCTTGTTGACAGGACGAGGAACAATAATCAGCAATGCCCCGAAGTTTTGGAGAGACTCAAAGCCCTGGAGAAACTGGCGCTTTACATGTCACAGAAAGAGCCGGACCAACTCTCAGAAGATGTGAACGAAGCTGTGGAGAAACTCAAAAAAGTTCTGACATCAGCTGTTGAGCTGATCGGGAAATTCGAAGGGTCACTGGTGGTGACTCAGGTGGTGAATGCTGGAAGCTACAAATCCGAGTTCGACAGCCTGAACAAAAGTCTCACGGACTCCTTCGTGACTCTCTCTGGGGCTCTGCATGTCCAGCAGGAAAAGAAACTGGATGAGCAGGAAAAGAAGCTGGACGAGCAGGAAAAGAAGCAGGAAAAGAAGCTGGACGAGCAGGAAAAGAAGCTGGACGAGCAGGAAAAGAAGCTGGACGAGCAGGAAAAGAAGCAGGAAAAGAAGCTGGACGAGCAGGAAAAAAAGCTGGACGAGCAGGAAAAGAAGCAGGAAAAGAAGCTGGACGAGCAGGAAAAGAAGCTGGACGAGCAGGAAAAGAAGCTGGACGAGCAGGATGGCAGGCTTGCCGAGCAGGAGAATATGTCGCACGGGCAAAAGAAGAAGCTAGCCGAGCTGGAAAGAAAGCTGGCTGAACAGGACGACTTACTGCAAAGAGTGGACTCCAAATTAATGCTTGAAAGCCGAGCGTACTACTGTATTGTGCAATAAAAGTTATGTGTAACACTTGACTTGAAGGTATCTACATAAGAGTGACATGACACATGAACCCTAACCCTAAAGGCTTTTTATGGTTGTGCGTAGAATCGACAGCGTACCCCTGCAGTTCCCTCTGCGTCTACGCCGTAGGGTGACGTGCACCTCTCGAAAAATATAACTACACGTCGCAGCGATGCACGTCGCTCGGCCGTGGCTTGGTAGCGTTGCATTCCCCCCCCGACTCATCTCCTGGTTCTCCTTCTCCGTAAACAACATGAAATCAAGGAGAGGGTTAACTTCTCCTGCTCCAGATTTCCCACCGTGGTCAGAAAGAACAGAGGAGACACTTTGTTCCTCTCACTATGACTCTAGAGTCGGTACTCGCGCCGAAGCTAATCGCTCCCTCTACCCCCCCCCACCCCCCTTCCCCACACACACACACACACACACACACACACACACACACATGCACACACCAGCGCACAAGTATAAACACCAGGCCACTTATGTAGGCTACGGCGAAAGCTCTGCATGGAGCCTCCGAAGGACCATAAAACGGCCTTTACCTTGTCATAAACGTTTATGACTTGTTTATGTTTATGACACGTTCATGACAGTGTCATATCACTCTTATGTAGATACCTTCAAGTAAAGTGTAACCAAATTATGTTTGCTATTGTCTTTGCTTCATTCATATGTGACAGTCATTTTATGACAGTCATTTTTCTGTACTCGCGCTGAGGTGCTGTAAAACTGACTACTTTCTGCAAATAAAAACAAACTTTAAGAGAACTCCAGTGATTTTGTCCATTCTTTGATAAATGATTATCCTAATAAAAAGAATGCTGGTAAAAATTAACTTTGGCAGGTAACAAAGTAAAGTTACTAGCCAATTTGGCTGGTGATGAATAGAACAATGCGACAAGTCAGTGTTGCCAGACATCATACAACGCTCTTCACAAGTTAAATTAAATTCATAAAAAAATTATAATAGAAAGTTGCAAAACGACGTGAATGTGCGAATGGTGCTGTTAGCGCACGAGTTAGGCTTGGGATATGCAACTCTGTCTGTCTCTCTCTATCTGTCTCATTCTCTCTCGCTCTCTCTCTCTCTCTGTCTGGCTGCTGTCTCTCTCTCTCTCTCTCTCTCTCTCTCCCTCTCTCTCTCTGTCTGGCTGCTGTCTCTCTCTCTATCTATCTCTATATATATATACCTATATATCTACTGTACTGTCTATCTCATCTATATATCTATCTCTCTATATATGTCTCTATCTATCATATGTATATCGATATATCTATATCTATATGTATGTATCTATCATACTATCTATCTGTATCTCTATCTATATATAGTCTCATCATCTCTCTACCATCTCTCTCTGTCTATATCTCTATATCTCTCGTCTGTCATCTCTCTCTCTATCTCATCTGTATCTCTCTCTATTGTCTATCTCTCTATCTAAACTATATCTATATGTCTGTATCTATCTATATCATCTCTCTATCTCTGTCTCTATTCTGTCTCTCTCTACTATCTCTCTGTCTCTCTCTCTGTTACTTTCTATATCTGTCTCTCTCTCATCTGTCTCTATCACTATCTCTGTATATCTATCTGTCTCTCTCCCTCTCTATGTCTCTTCTATCTCTGTCTCTCTCTCTCCATCTCTATATCTCTCTCTCTCTCTGTATCTATATTCTGTCTCATCTCTCTCTCTATCTCTCTATGTCTATCTCTCTGTCTCTCTCTCTCTTCTCTCTCTCTCTCTATCTGTCTACTCTCTCTCTCTGTCTCTCTCTCTTTCTCATCTCTGTCTCTCTCTTTATCTCTCTGTCTCTCTCTCTCTCTCTCCCTATCTCTCTCTGTCTGTCTCTCTATCTCTGTCTATCTCTCTGTCTCTCTCTCTGTCTCTCTCTCTGTCTCTCTCTCTCTCTCTGTCTCTCTCTACTCTCTCTGTC
>NC_050179.1:36177401-36187401 GCF_008315115.2 Sander lucioperca | reverse complement strand
ACACGGAAAAAAACGACATTATCGTGTTCTGTCCACGACTCAATAGATTCAATAACGTGACCATCACATCAGCATGAACAATACCAGGACCTCTCCTAAGTGGAATGCAGCCATCATTAATGGTTTGAACACACCTGTGCTGTTCCTACTATGACATGTCAACATGTCTGCTGTGAAAAAGGTGTATAAAGGCCTAAAAATGCCCCAAAAACTAATCTTAAAAAAAAAAAATGCCCAATGACCTGCAACAACATACTTTGCATTATAATTTTGATATATTCTGAATTATCATCTGTGTTTTTCTTCTTCACATAGGCTACATAAAGGTATTTCCAACACAAATTGGTGCATAAAAGTATATCCAAATGCAGTAAAATGCGCTCTAGATTATAGCCATTGTAATTAATATTGTAACATTTGACTGCATTACTCATAATTTTGTTGATTTGCCTGCTCAGGGACTTCTGGGACAGTCTGTACTGTGTGGGTAGTTTTTGTCTAGACACACAGCAGGTGGCAATTACTTTTACCAAAAGCCTATCAGCGCACGCTTCATGAATCCCACGCACACGTTTTCGTATTTTCTTCTCATTACTTTGTGCAAGAACAAATTAAAAAAAAAAACATTCATGCATGAGGCCCATTGTGTTGTGATTTTTTATTTTCCAGTTATGAGCCAGGTTTGACTTTGTGTGTGGAGACTCTGTAAATCACGCTGCAGGTCGTCTTTGTTTGGTTGTTTCCATCAGTTCAGCTGCAGAAATCCATCAACCCAGAAACCACATGGTGTGTGTGTGTGTGTGGCTGCTGACACACACACACACACACACACACACACACACACACACACACACACCTGATTTCAATTCCAGACACACACACACACACACACACACACACACCAACCAACACACAAAACACACACATACACACACACCAACACAAAACACACACACACACACACACACATACCAACACACAAAACACACACACACACACACACCAACACACAAACACACGCCTGATTTCAATTCCAGACACACACACACCAACACACAAAACACACACATACACACACGCACACACACACCAAAACACACAAAACACACACCCACCCAACACAAAACACACACACCTGTTGCACAAAACCAGGATAAGGAATTAAGCCGGGCTATTCAAGTTATCCTGGATGAATTTAGCTTTGACTTGGTTGCACAAAAGCAGGTTGAATTAAACCCAGCCAAGTAACCATGGAGATTTATTCTTTGCAGCTAGCCTGCTCCAGAGCAGGCTAACTAACAGCCAGGCTAACAAACAGCCAGGCTAACTAACAGCCAGGCTAACAGCCAGGCTAACAGCCGGGAGTCTGATGTGTTAAATCAGCTGCCGCTCTGATCATAAATAAACGTGTTTAACAGTTATTCCGTTGTCTTCTGACTTCTTACTTGTCACTATTGCGGTCACAAGTTTGATTTAAATCCTAGTATTGCAGTTGTTTGGATGGTAAGAAATGGTTGCACATGTACCGAGGATAAAGTGGGACAGTGTGGAGGAAAGGGGCTTTTCTGACCAAACGTCCGTATTTTACGAGATGGGAGTGAGAATGTGTTGGAATGCCACAAAGCTTCTTCATCTTTTTATTTTGGTGCTGTCACGCATCTTGGAGCTTGGGAGTGAGAAAAAAACATGAATAATAATAGGCTATATTATTTTACAGATATGCTTAGTGTGTATTGAAGTCACTTTCTTCTTTTTCTAGTTTTTATCCAGTCATGTTTGTTCTGTATGAACATTAATTGTAGAAAGATATTTAGAATTATAGCTTATAGAGATTTGTGGATATGGTTGTAAAACATATTCTCTCATTATGAATAAGGGTTTGAAATTAAGCCTAGTCCTTAGGGTAAATTTCCCGAGGAACATGAATTCCCTCTGCTCACTTTTAAGGCAAAGTAGGCTAAATAATAAAACATTTTATTTATATAGTGCTCTACAGGCTACTCAAAGACACTTTACAGTAAAACCAGAACATTTAGCACATAAAAACAGATACAGCAATAATACCAACACAAAACAAGCATATTAAAAGCAATTAAAACAGAGTGTACAACTTTGTAAAAACGTGGAGTGACTAAGTAGATCTTTTTAAATCCTTACGCATTCAGTCGGTTGTTTTGTCTGCCAGGCTTTTTCTCTCTGTCTGATAACAACAGCTGTATTTCCCTTTTTAAATATTATGTTTCACCTCCTCGTAATTTTCCATTAACAGCTGCTGCTCAGCGGGTTAAACATATGCCGCATGAGGCTTCTCCATTTCTGCATCAGTAAATCTGTGATCGATACCGCGGTCTATTTAAGAAAGCCGTGGACGTGCACTTATCCCAGCTATCTACACCTGGCTTGACATAGCTTCACCTTCTCAGCCTGGCTCGGCAAATGTGCAACCAATTAAGCCACGATGAGCGGATCAAACTAAGTCAAGCTGCGCTTTTTCAGTTATCCTGGATTTATTCATTCTACTTTTGTGCAACAGGCCCCTGATTTCAATTCCAGACACACACACACAGACACACACACACACACACACACACACACACACACACACACACACACACGATTTCAATTCCAGACACACTCTGACTTCAGGTGAAACTTTAACACAAATGTTTATTAATGCACACTGCTGTTTGTGTTGAATCTAACCCTGTAATAAAGACATAAATGCGTGTGCTGTGATGTTTATCCAGCTCACAGCTCCTACAGCAGTCAGGGTCTTTGATTAAGTACAACAGTGCCCCCAACAGGTGGAGTCGCATCATTACAACAACTAAGCAGGGCTTGGATTCCTCAGATCCTCATGTGCATTTATCTGGAAGGAGGAGGCACTCGGCTTTTAAAACATTTTAAATCTATCATTTTGTTCACTTCAGGTTTAAAATCAGTGGAGCGCACCTTTAAAGGGTCACTTTGTTTTTGTTTTCAACGTTGACTCCATTTCCCCATGCATTGGTGACTAATGATCCTTTTAGTTTAACATTAAACAGCCCCGAAATCACCATCACCAAACACCACCAGACTCCATGTAAATATTATGTAAATACACTTTTAGCGTGTATAGAGCCAGCATATTTCCACCAGACTCCATGTAAATAATCAGGACTTTTAGCGTGTATAGAGCCAGCATATTTCCACATGTAAATGGGTGAATTAAGGGATTATTTCAACCAATCCAGAGTGGTGATTGTTGGAACAGTGGACAGATGAACCAAGACGGCTTTTGAACGTTTTATTTTGTTTCTGTCCACTTTGAATGAAGTGTGTTTTACGATGATAAAAGTCCTAATTATTTACATGGAGTCTGGTGTAGTTTGGTGATGGTGATATGTTAAACTAAAAGGATCTTACTCTTTAACAGAAAGGTCTATCTCTGTAGGGATCCTTTCATAATGTTGTCAGACACTTAGAATAATAATCTGAGTCTGTCAGCGGCAACAACAGAACTTTTAGTGGACGGTAGTTGACGGTGTGCAATTGCCCGTTAACGTTACATCGCAGCTTGTTTCTTCTTAATACTGGACCAGTTTTAAAGATTATTGTTCCCATCAGTCACTTGGACAAAGAAACATGGGAATAATAAGTTACTTTTTAAAGTTATGTCCCATGTTAAAAATAACTGTATAATAATAATAATAAAGTGTCTGCTGTCTACAATTGACTAATTTCCTGATGAAACACGACTCAAAGCAGCTTCTCGTTGACGTCGCTTTTAATACAGAATCTTTTGTACATCACATCTTTTCTAAAAATATTCACCTCTATAAAAGATTTTGACTTTCTACTCAGGCTTGAATCTTTCTGAGCGATTTCCCCGGATGATTGAATTTACAAAAAAGACAAAAGGACAGATTTCTATAAACAGTCACCACAGGAACAGATGAGACTGGCACACTTCCTCTGCAGCGTCCTGATTCAGACTGGCTGCTGTTCAGCGCCGGGCCGTCCAGCAGGAGACGCTCGGGAAGTCAACACACACACACACACACACACACACACACACACACACACACACACACACACACACACACACACACACACACACACACACACACATCTGTGGCTTTGTTCCTGCTGCTGTCCCGGAATGATTCCCCGCTCAGCGTTCAAGCTTCTCACGGGAGACACGCCAACTCCCCAGAGCCGACACCAGCCTCTGGCACCAGACATCCCCTTAGGAATCCTCTGAAAACACACACACACACACACACACACACACACACACACACACTCTCTCTCTCTCTCACACACATTCTCTCTCTCTAGCACAGTCTCGCACACACACTCTCGCACACACATATTCTCTCGCACACACACTCTTATCTCTCACACTCTCTCGCATACACTCTCTCTTGCACACATACACTCTCTCGCACATGCACACACTCGCACACACACACTCTCTCGCACACTCTCTCTCACACACACACACACACACACTCTCTCGCACACACTCACATACACTCTCTCTAGCACACACACTCTCTCTCACACACACACACACACACACAGTCTCTCTCTCTCCCACACACACACACACACACAAACACTCTCGCGCACACACATACATGCATACACACACACAGTCTCTCTCTCTCCCACACACACACACACACACACACACACAGTCTCTCTCTTCAGGTGGAGCGCCCTGCGTCAGTCGTCGGGCTCGGTGACACACTGCTCCACGATCTCCCTCAGGTTTGGGTTTTCCATGGCGGCCGCCACTCGCTCCTTATCGTTGATCTGCTTGTTAACTGGAGACACAAACTTCCCTGAGACGCTGACCCACAATCAGACAGCACAACAACCACTACACCAACAACACAACGTTAGAAACCTCCACAAGGGCCGCAACTGACGGCTTCTTTTCATGTTGGATTATTTCCTGGACGAATGGATGAGTTGTTTGGTCTCTAAAATGTCAGAAAATGGTGAAAAATGTGGATCAGTGTTTCCCCAAAAAGCCCAAGATGACGTCCTTAAAATGTCTAGTTTTGTCCCCAACTCAAAGATATTGAGTTTCCTGTCCCAGAGGAGAGAACAAACTAGAAGATATTCACGTTTAACAAGCTGACATCACACACAAGTTGATTATCAAAAATAGTTGCCTTTCTCAAAGTCCAAGGTGATGTCTTTAAATGTCTCGTTTTTCAGAAACTAAAGGAGATATTCAGTTAAATATTACATAAAACGGAACAAAATCTCTATTTTGAGGGGCTTACTTTTTGGGCCAAAATGCTAATGTGCAGACACAGAGGGAGAGTTCATTTCCACACGAGTTAGGAAATTGGCTCAGTGGAAGGTTGCTTAATCTAAAGAGGCCATTGGCTTTTTTACATAAAAAAAAAGGAATTAAAAAATACACTTACTATCTTCTTCAGTAGAATGGGTTCCCTCTGAAATGTAAATTTCCAACTGAGAAGAGAAAGAAAACCTGATGTTGGAAGACAGAGTGGCTCGCTGTATCTTGTGTGTGTGTGTGTGTGTGTGTGTGTGTGTGTGTTATTCATTCAGGAAATTCAATTAAGAGCAAAGTAAAGAGTATTTTAAGCGCTAACCAGCTACCAGTCGGTAAGCTAATGTTAACCTGTGTCTTTAGCTGTATGCTACCAGCCGGTAAGCTAACGTTAACCTGTGTCTTTAGCTGTATGCTACCAGCCGGTAAGCTAACGTTAACCTGTGTCTTTAGCTGTATGCTACCAGCCGGTAAGCTAACGTTAACCTGTGTCTTTAGCTGCAGGCTACCAGCCGGTAAGCTCACATTAACCTGTGTCTTTAGCTGTATGCTACCAGCCGGTAAGCTAACGTTAACCTGTGTCTTTAGCTGCAGGCTACAAGCCGGTAAGCTAACGTTAACCTGTGTCTTTAGCTGCAGGCTACAAGCTGGTAAGCTAACGTTAACCTGTGTCTTCAGCTGTATGCTACCAGCCGGTAAGCTAACGTTAACCTGTGTCTTCAGCTGTATGCTACCAGCCGGTAAGCTAACGTTAACCTGTGTCTTCAGCTGTATGCTACCAGCCGGTAAGCTAACGTTAACCTGTGTCTTTAGCTGTATGCTACCAGCCGGTAAGCTAACGTTAACCTGTGTCTTTAGCTGCAGGCTACAAGCCGGTAAGCCATGCTGTGTCTGTTGTTCGTGACACCCCTATTAAAGCTATAGTGTGTAGTTTCTGTCGCCCCCATGATGAATTCTAAGTAATGATAACAAAACTGTCGGCGCGTCCACATGATACAAGCCTTCCTTACATTTAATTTACAGTAGCTGACGCTTTCATCCAAAGCGACTTCCAATAAGTGCATTCAACCATGAAGGTGCAAACTCCGAAAACAGCAAGAATCACATAGAAGTAGCTTCAAATAAGCCAAACTACAAAGTGCCCTTAAAAAGAAATGAAATGATGCAATATTTATAGAAAACATTCTGATTAGTGGAGCTTGAATCTACAGTCTGGGCTTGATTTAGGCTAACTAAAATGTTCTTTGATATCCTACTGGTGCTCTTTGTTCCACAGGACTGTGATGCTACATCAGACTCGCTGTTCTCTCTGCAGCAAGCAGATGTTCAGCAGCTTCCTGATAAAAACACTCCTCTAATGAAGAGGCCACTCATCTGGTGCATAAAGCCGCTGTAATACTGCAGAGATTAAAAGCACCTGGCTCTCCACACTGCCGTCTGTTAAATTAACTCCTCTCTCTGCGACCCTTGACCTCTGAAGCCAGGGATGTGGATAAACTGCTGATTGGCTGGGGTTATTGCCTACGGATTGATTGCGTTTCCGTCTATTCTCAGAGTATTGCCTCTCTCTTGTTTCCCAGAGTGCTACTCTTTGAATTGGTAATGAAATTACAGCTGCATCCTCACTGAACTTTTGTGTTCTGTGGGTTTGATTTGTTTGGTCATGTTCCGGTTTGAAAGCCAGCTTTGAACTTCTGTGGGGAGTGTAGAAAGTCCATGGAAATATACAGTATTAATGTAATCACCGCTGGCTATTGAATCTGCCTGCGGACCGTGTTTAAGCATTCAAACTTCATTCAAAGTCAACAGAAACAAAATAAAACTTTCAAAAGCCGTCTTGGTTCATCTTTCCACTGTTCCAACAATCACCACTCTGGTTTGGTTGAAATAAACCCTTAATTCACCCATTTACATGTGGAAATATGCTGGCTCTACACGCGCTAAAACTAGTGATTATTTACATGGAGTCTGGTGGAAATATGCTGGCTCTATATGCGCTAAAAGTAGTGATTATTTACATGGAGTCTGGTGGAGATATGCTGGCTCTATACACGCTAAAAGTCCTGATTATTTACATGGAGTCTGGTGGAGATATGCTGGCTCTATACACGCTAAAAGTACTGATTATTTACATGGAGTCTGGTGGAAATATGCTGGCTCTATACACGCTAAAAGTCCTGATTATTTACATGGAGTCTGGTGGAAATATGCTGGCTCTATACACGCTAAAAGTCCTGATTATTTACATGGAGTCTGGTGGAAATATGCTGGCTCTATACACGCTAAAAGTACTGATTATTTGCATGGAGTCTGGTGGAAATATGCTGGCTCTACACACGCTAAAAGTACTTATTATTTACATGGAGTCTGGTGTAGTTTGGTGATGGTGATTTCAGGGCTGTTTCATGTTAAACTAAAAGGATCTTACTCTTTAACTAAAAGGTCTATCTCTGTAGGGATCCTTTCATAATGTTGTCAGACACGTAGGCTACATTGACATCGCTACGTTTTGGATTAAAAACGAATATTCTTCTGCTACGTTTCCCCCTCTCATTCCTCCTGCTCTGGCGTTTCCCCCTCTCATTCCCCCTGCTCTGGCGTTTTCCCCCTCTCATTCCTCCTGCTCTGGCGTTTTCCCCCTCTCATTCCCCCTGCTCTGGTGTTTCCCCCTCTCATTCCTCCTGCTCTGGCGTTTTCCCCCTCTCATTCCTCCTGCTCTGGCGTTTTCCCCCTCTCATTCCCCCTGCCCTGGCGTTTTCCCCCTCTCATTCCCCCTGCTCTGGCGTTTTCCCCCTCTCATTCCCCCTGTTTCAGTCTCAACGTTTCTCCTCCTGATTGGGTCCTATCGGTCACAACATCTCGTTCTCTCAGACTTAAAGCTACCAACGTTACCATGGCAACTATCAGTGCACTGCAACTCCCTTTAACAACAAGTCACTGTTTTCCGGTACTCACCTTGTGTTTGAATGGCAAACATCTCTGCAGCTTCACTTGTAAACACAGACCTGCAGACACACAAAGCATCGCCGTCACACACCAGAGACACTGAACACACACACACACACACACACACACACAGGGCCGGCTCTAGCCCTTTGGTTGCCTTAAGTGAGAGTGAGTTTTGCACCCCCCCCCCACCTTAGTCTCGCATTGCCAGATCACAGCGCTGTGTCAGCGATAGAGTACCAATGTATGTTCATTTTAGTTTCTAGCTGCATGTAAGTTAGATGGCACCAACATTTGGTCTAATCATAACTGGCCTGGCAACCCAAAGGCCAGGGTGTAGTTCCCAGATTTGTGTGCGTGGGGGTCCACCCCTGAAAATTTTGATCATTTAACACTTAATTTCCTGCATTCAGGTGAATTTTTATGCACCTATTTCTACCAATTTATGCCGGGAATATCTTTATGTAAAGGCAAACATAGATTACAATCCAAATATAAAAACATAATGGAATATTTAGCAGTAAGGCTCTCAGGCATTCTGTATTGCTTTCATCTATTTATTCTCCTTTGGATCGACTTTTCTAATTATATCTGAGTCAGCACACATGTAGCCTAGAGGCATCATTTACTCTTCATCCTCTTTTGCATCTTTTGTTGAGGAAATAACCTCATTAAATGTGCATATGACAATTATTCACCTCAACGATACATTATTCATTTTAATAAATTAATAAACCCCTGGACTTTAATATTTCAGATGTTTGAGCAATATTTCTACTCACGTTCAAACCTTTGTGCACATTTAAAATATATCTCATCTGTGTTCTCTGAGATTTGGAGGAGTCGTGATATTTTGAGAAAAATAAAGTGATAATAGGCTATTACAAGAATAAAGTCACAATATTTCAGAAAATAATCTATACCTGCACCGTAGCCTGCTGTGCATTACGTGATATCTCTGCTGATACGGTAGATCTCAGACCTCCTGACAGACTCAGAGCCCCGTTTGAGACTCTGGTCTCTGAATGAGAGAAAGTTTAGGGAAGTGGCTGAACGTTACTCTACATCGGAGGTGGAAAACCGAAACTACAGAGTCTGCTGAGGGGGCGCCCTAGCAAGATCATGTTTAATAAACATGTTTTATTTCGCTTGTCATTCTAATTCTATTATTAATGAGAAGTAGACCTAAGGACGACACGGCGCCCCCAACAACCAGCAATCGCCGGCCCTGCATACGATGAACAGAAAACACGTCAGGAAAAATAACGTGAGAGAAGAGTAACAATGTCTGCTGGGAAATGGATGTTGCTGCCGCAGCGGAGAGAGAAAGCAGAAACACATGAGCAAAAAAAAAAACTCCGCATCAAAACATACTAAATCTGAATAATTTAAATTTGCTAAGGGATTAATTTCCAAACAGCTTGGGGAATTTCATGGCAGGCAGTGTTGGAGTCGGGTCACCAACTGTCGAGTTCGAGTCAAGTCTCGAGTCCCCAGCGTTGGAGTCCGAGTCCGAGTCTCTAAAGAAGAGTCGGAGTCTGCATCCCTCTGTATCTGTCTGTGAACACGTAGCACTAGGGGGCCCACATTATGAACTACAGTCTCAAGTGGAGAGCACACACCCTACCCCTGCATCAAACAGTTACACACTAAATATATATTTATATCAAATTTTTATGACCTATTACTAGGATTGGGTATCATTTTACCAATACCAATACTTCAAAGCGCAGGCATTTAAGTGGCACCGAGATCCGCGTT
>NC_050179.1:36152401-36172401 GCF_008315115.2 Sander lucioperca | reverse complement strand
ATATATATACACTGAAGTGATCGACTCAACTTCTAACGGTTTCTGAATTTCATCAAATCAGAATCAGAAAAGCATTTTATTCCCACAGTAAGTTACACTTAAGACAGACAGACAGACAGAAACAGACAGACACAGAGACAGACAGACAGACAAAACAGACAGACAGACAAGACAGACAGACACAGAGACAGACAGACACACAAAGACAGACAGACACAGAGACAGACAGACAGACACAGAGACAGACAGACAGACAGACAGACAGACAGACCTGAATATATTACCTCCTCCTTATATAATGAACTGTGAAAATTGGTTTGTGGACTGCCGTTTTAAAGCCTTGAGTTTGTATTTGGGCCGTCGCCATCTTGGCAGTGTGGAGCCAGGAGTGACCCTATCGGGACAAAAGGGTGGAGCTGAGGAGGATGAAGCGGCCAAGCCGCTGTCGTGTAGTGCGCTAAGCTAAACGCTAAAGAGGGAAAGTCGCCAGCGAGAGTCATCCACCGGTGTTGTGCAGGCGGGTAAACACCGACCTCCAGGTACTGGAGCCGTTCATCTGCATGTACGGCAGTAAACGGAAAACTAGCAAACTTAGCGCTAGCTAGCTAGCTAGCTTGGTTGACAAGGTGCTAAAGACAACAAGGCATTTTTAGGCGACCAAATTGTTCCAGTTAAGTTTACTGAAGTGAAAACACACAGTGAGAGGGTCAAAGTTTGAGATGAAAACACAGACAACAGCCCAAAAACTAGTTGAGGTCTATTTAAATGTCCCCAGTGTTAGCATGGTTAGCATTGCTAAGCCTCTGTCCTGATTGACAGGTCCTAAATCATCTCCTGCTTTATTGTCTGTTTTAAAATTAATGGGAGCATCATTTACTAAATGAGCATCATGCTGTGTTGAAGAAGACTTGAAACTAGTGACTGAGACCATAAAGTCATTATGAAAATGTTTACTGAGGTAATAAATCAGCTCATGTTCTCAGAGACTTCTACAGAAACAGACTTCTGTTTGGAGCCGGTGGAGTCGCCCCCTGCTGGACGTGTCTGTTGGTTTCAACAGAATTTCAGATGAAATGTCAGCGAAAGCCAAGAAAAAGTGAAACTCCAAAAATACAACAAACATCTTTTTTTTTTTTATCTGAACTTTGCTGGAATCAAGGCATCGGCTCTGAGGTTGTGTGCCTCCTCTACGACGTCTACTGTCTACTGCTTCTGACATCGTCAGCAATGATCTGAAAAACCCTGAATAAACCTGAAAGTACTCGAAATAGAAACGGGGCATGACATCTCTGATGACATCTGGCTGCGCGTGTGCTGAAAGCATTTTGAAATGTGACAAGAAACCCAAATGTTTTTTGGTTTTATCAGCCTTTTAGAAGTAGAGATCATTCAGACCCTGGTCGCTTTTTATTTCTGGTTCATGGGCCTTGTGTTCAGGGCTGTAAATCACAAGTTTTATCACGGTATAATATTATATTTATGTGCAGTGACTGGGTAAGGACTACTAGCCAGTCAGAAGCAGCGTATGAGGGCGTGTCCTGACAGTACCTAGGTAAGGACTACTAGCCAGTCAGGAGCAGAGTATGAAGGCGTGTCCTGACAGTACCTAGGTAAGGACTACTAGCCAGTCAGAAGCAGAGTATGAGGGCGTGACCTGACAGTAGCTAGGTAAGGACTACTAGCCAGTCAGGAGCAGAGTATGAAGGCGTGTCCTGACAGTACCTAGGTAAGGACTACTAGCCAGTCAGGAGCAGAGTATGAGGGCGTGCCCTGACAGTAGCTAGGTAAGGACTACTAGCCAGTCAGGAGCAGAGTATGAGGGCGTGCCCTGACAGTACCTAGTGAAGGACTACTAGCCAGTCAGGAGCAGAGTATGAGGGCGTGCCCTGACAGTAGCTAGTGAAGGACTACTAGCCAGTCAGGAGCAGAGTATGAGGGCGTGCCCTGACAGTAGCTAGGTAAGGACTACTAGCCAGTCAGGAGCAGAGTATGAGGGCGTGCCCTGACAGTAGCTAGGTAAGGACTACTAGCCAGTCAGGAGCAGAGTATGAGGGCGTGACCTGACAGTAGCTAGGTAAGGACTACTAGCCAGTCAGGAGCAGAGTATGAAGGCGTGCCCTGACAGTACCTAGGTAAGGACTACTAGCCAGTCAGGAGCAGAGTATGAGGGCGTGTCCTGACAGTACCTAGGTAAGGACTACTAGCCAGTCAGAAGCAGAGTATGAGGGCGTGTCCTGACAGTACCTAGGTAAGGACTACTAGCCAGTCAGGAGCAGAGTATGAGGGCGTGTCCTGACAGTACCTAGGTAAGGACTACTAGCCAGTCAGGAGCAGAGTATGAGGGCGTGCCCTGACAGTAGCTAGGTAAGGACTACTAGCCAGTCAGGAGCAGAGTATGAGGGCGTGCCCTGACAGTAGCTAGTGAAGGACTACTAGCCAGTCACGATTCCGATTTGATTCATTTCAGGGGCCTGCGATCGATACCAACCCCCAACATTTCACCTTTTTTTTTTGTCGTCTTCATCTGCCTCGTCAAACCCTCACTTTCATCTCCTGCGATCCTGCTGTCTCTTTTGTCCTTCCTCCTCCTGTTGTTGCCTCATCTTTTCTCTTTTCTATTTGTCTGCCACATATTGAACTATCAATGGGACGTAACTCAGTGTATTTAACCGGGTTTAGAACAACACAAAGAAAGAGGAAGGTAACGGACATCCGGCCGAAAAAGGATATAAGGCTGAATTTCCGGCGGCAACGGGAGCGCTCCCGCAAGTGGAATGTCGTGGATATACACTACATTTACCCAAATTGATGTATCGTTACAGCCAAGGGTGTAACTTTGGGTTTGACATTGGAGGGGTGGGGGTTGTTAAGATCTCTACTTTTGAGCAAAAAAAGAAATTTTGAGCATCAAACACTTCATTTTCTGCATTCTGGTGAATGTTTCTGAAACAGTTTGTGTATTTTCTGTATGAATTTATGGTGCAAATGTCTTCATTTATGTTAAGGAAATGCTATCAAGGTTTTAGGGGGTGGGTTGCACCATCCAGTTTAGTTATTTGGGATGGGGGGGGGGTTGTAACCAAGGGGGTAAGCGAGCATCTGGAAAGCGTAGCTCCTATGGGGAGATTTCGAGGCTACCAAGCCATCACCTCCCGTTAGCATCCCATTGACTGCCATTCATTTTGACGTCACTTTGACAGAGAATAACTTTACATCTGAAGAGTTTAAAGACTCTATTTGTCCGTTGTTTATTTCTAAAGAAACACGACAATGTATAAAAGGCTCCATTACCTTGTAGCTCACGTTATGGCTCCGTAGTAGACGTTTTTGTAGATGTAAAAATAGGCGTTAATGTGCTGTGGCGTTCTCAGCCGAGTTGACTCACCGATCAGAGTAGCCAGAGAGCAAAAAAATCCCAATATATCGCCTTACGCACAGTATCGAAATATATTGCAATATATTGAATCGTGATACGTATCGTATCGTCAGATTCTTGCCAATACACAGCCCTTGTGAACGGCCAACGCCGATTTTGATAATGAACAACTAAACACGTTACACACTGGACCTTTAAGGATATCCTATAAGGTTTTTGGGGGTGGGTTGCACTGTCCAGGATTGATTAGTTCTGTAAATTACGCCTCTGGCTCCAGCGCTAATGTGCTGTGGCGTTCTCAGCAGAGGTGACTCACCGATCAGAGTAGCCAGAGAGCAGTGAGGGACGGTCGGGGAGAACTTGATGATGATGAGGTACTCGTCTTCTCCGAGCTCCCGGACCTCCACGCATTTCTCCGTCACCACGTCCAGCTCCTCCAGGGTGTTGGGCTTCTCCGGGTCCCGGATCGATCGAATCACGTCTGATTAAAAGAGAGGGGGGGGGGGGGGACCACATTAGAGGTGCAACGATGAATCGATTAGTTGTCAACTATTACATTAATCGCCAACTATTTTGATAATCGATTAATCAGTTTGAGTCATTTTTTTTTATAAAAAAAAAAAAAAAATCAGATTTCTCTGATTCCAGCTTGTTAAATGTGAATATCTTCTAGTTTCTTCTCTCCTCTGTGACAGTAAACTGAATATCTTTGAGTTTTGGACAACACAAGACATTTGAGGACGTTATTTTAGGCTTTTGGAAACTCTGATCCACATTTTTCACCATGTTTTGACATTTTTATAGATCAAACAACTAATCGATTAATCGAGAAAGTAATCGACGGATTAATCGACTATGAAAATAATCGTTAGTTGCAGCCCTAAACCACAGGACGTTTGTTTACTACAACTCAAATCAACCCTCGTGTTGTCTTCTGCGTCGACTAACATGCAACTTTTTGTTTTTCTGGGTCAAAATGTTAAAATGTGGCTTTTGGGCGTCTTTTTCGACACTGTTGTCAAGTTTCTGTCGATGTTTTTCTGGGCTTTTTTGACGTTTTTGTAAGCTTCTCTCATGTTTTTGTCACTTTTCCTGGCGTTTTTCCCGATATTTTTGTCCCTTTTTTCCAAGTTTTTAATAATTTTTTCCGATGTTTTTGTCACTTTTTTGAAGAACATTTCCTACATTTTTCAACGCTCTATTATCAAATTTTCTTTACATGCTCTAAAATTAACGACTGGGTAAACCCAGCCTGATCTGCCGGCAATTTGATTTCTCCCTGCAGCTCAGGCTGGAAACCTGTACATCTTTTTATCCTGCTTGTGTTACAAATCTGCGGGGACCAATCACAAACTGGCTAATCCACCTGGAGCGCTATTGGCGGGTTTAACACGATGACGATAGAGAAGCGACCAAGTAGTTTCTTGTTTACATTCAACATGACGGCCACCAAAGCGCAGCAACCCATTGATGCCGCTTTCGCTGCTACGTCACCCAGATCGTTGGTCTGATTGGTTGAAGGACTATCCAATTGCGTACAGAGGCATCTGAACTATGCCCGTTGATCCCGCCTCTTGTTCAGTAGAAAATCCAGAGCAGACTCCCCAGACTAATGTTCAATCTGAAAAGATTGAGCTCGGTCTGGTGATAGCCAGACTAGCAAAATTGACTAAAACACCCAAATTCAATGAAAGTAGTGAACTGATCATTTATTTAACTTGTGAAGAGCGTCGTACGAAACCATCCACGTTATTTTCTTTTAAAATTTGATTGAAAGAAACCCAAATTTCTGATATAGAAACTTTTTGGAAATGGGTCAGATTTGACCCGAAGACAACAGGAGCGTTAAGTCTTTCTTATTCACCGACATCAGTGATTCTCATTTGTCATTTTGTGATTGTTCCTCGATTGTTGTTGGGTTTTTTTCATATTGTAATTTGGGGTTTTTGTTTTATGATCAGATTATTTATTTGTAGGCCCACTGTAGTTTTTGAGATAGTTTTTATTTCTTTTTTTCTTTGTATTTGTGTTGTAATCAGAGCGTTGTTGAAAAAGAGAGCTTGCTCTCAATGGCCCTCCCTGAATGAATGAATGAAGGTTATAAAAGTCTAAAACTAGACAGTAAGCAGTAACAAATAAGTGTCTAAAACTATTCCACTGAAACGAACTAAAAAAAAAAAAAATAAACTTAAGCTGGAACGATCTTTTTAACTTCTATAATTTAATATTAATATAAATATATGGAAAGTGTTTGCATTGTGTGATAAAATGTAACTTGGTGTCACCCTGCAAAGATAGTTGTATAACTTCAAAATGAACGCACTGATGATGAGCTAATAACTAATCAAAATTAAATAGAATATTAGAATACTGTATGATGATTCATGGATAAGATCAAACCAAACTCCATTCACAAAACCCATTTATTTGAGTTATGTTTCAGTGCTAATCGCAATTTGTGATTTGTGATTTTCGCTGCAACAGTGCAACCTCACCAAACTCCATTCAAGAAATCAGCTATTATGTGCTATTTCATCCTAAAAATGTGTCACGTACTCTAATCAAACCAAACTCCATTCAGAAAACCATGTATTTGAGTTCGGTTTGAGTATTTATCTCAATATGACCCGTTCACTACAAACACACACACCAAACTCCATTTAGAGAATCATCTATTTTAGTTCAATACCAGGACTGGCCATATGTTCCTTTTACTACAACCTCTCCAAACGCCATTAAATAAAACAGCTATTATACACTATAATGTCCCAAAATTTGCCATTTACTCCAACCACACTAAACTCCATTCAGGAAAGTTCTGTTTCAGTAAAGAAAAGTTCTGGTTTACGTACTAAAATAAAAATACGTGCCGTGGTTGAGTAACGTTAACACCTCGCCAAACTCCTTCCGATAAATCGTATATTTAACTTCGCCTTCAATATGGCAACCTGTCACAACTAGCTAACTACTTCATAAAGTAATGAGTACTTTATTGAATACCATTAAAGTGTTCGGCGACCTCCAGGTTTACCTAACTTCGATAACTTTGCTAACAATCACGTTACACAGCAGTAACATTAGGCCTGTTTGGAGCTCCACTCACCGTACACTTCTAACGCTTTCTCCTCCATCTTTTTAGTCTTCAGGACATTCCTGTTGTCGACAAGTCCAGAAAACTGTAAAACCTTGGTGGCAGTTAACGACACAAGGCTCAACACGACTTCCATTCTTTAGAAAACGCCATAATAATAATAATAAACGGGACCGAGTGTAACTGTGACTTTGGCAGGAAAACAGCTGACAAACTGACGGTTAGAGGAGAGCAGCGCGCAGCTTTAGCAGATGTCTATCTCACCAGGAAGTACATCCAGTATACAGTACTACTCATAGGTACTACTCCAGTAAACTCAAACATGAAGTCGTATAGAGAGCTGCGGATTTGATCGCAGCCAATGAGCGTCTCCGTCTCGCTTCCGCTTCCGATGTTTTTTGGTTTTAAGGGAAAAACAATCGATGACTGATCAAGCTATGATGCAATCCTTTTTAACAAAGTTTATTAAACAACAATATATAACAAATACATACAGACAAGGGCGTAACTTTGGGTTCACGTACTCACATAAAAACACGTGTGAAACATTGTGTGTGTGTGTGTGTGTGTGTGTGTGTGTGTGTGTGTGTGTGTGTGTGTGTGTGTGTGTGTTCTTGTTTAACTATATTCATGGGGTCCAAAAACCGGGAGTCCAGAATACTTGTGGGGTCCGGACAGCTTTGTGGGGCCAAAATGCTGGACCCCACAACTTTAAAGGTCTGTTTGAGGGTTAAGACTTGGTTTTAGGATTAGGGTTAGAATTAGGTTATGGTTAGGGTGAGGGTAAGGGTTAAGGTTAGACATTTAGTGGTGATGGTTAAGGTTAGGGTAAGGGGCTAGGGAATGCATTATGTCAATGACGGGTCCCCACAAAGATAGTGCCATAAACCTGTGTGTGTGTGTGTGTGTGTGTGTGTGTGTGTGTGTTTGTGTGTATTGGCTGCAGTGATGTATGTGTGACTAATACTACTAAATAAAACTTGTGGTACTAACATAATGGTTATAGGATGTGCAATGATAGGGTACAATATATATATATATATATATATATATATATATATATATATTGTACCCTATCATTGTACATCATTGCATGATTGTGTGTGGTTATTAGATGTTCATTGAAGCAGTGGATGAGATAATGTATGATCATGATATGTTTCTATGTAGCTTAACTGTATGTTTATTGTGTGTTTATGTGCGATGTGTCGCCATTTTGTTTCTCTCGAATGCCCAAGATGAATTTCTCCAATACTGTAGGAGACAATAAAGGCTTATCTTATCTTATCTTATCTGACTAACGTTAAAACCTCACCAAACTCCATCCAATAAATCCATCATTGAGTCCATCCTCACATCCTCCATCACCATCTGGTACGCTGCTGCCACAGCCAAGGACAAGGGCAGACTGCAGCGTGTCATTCGGTCAGCTGAGAAGGTGATTGGCTGCAATCTGCCGCCGCTCCAGGACCTTTACGCCACCAGGACTCTGAAGCGTGCTGGAAAGATTGTGGCTGACCCCTCCCACCCCGGACACAAGCTCTTTGAGCCACTCCCCTCTGGCAGGAGGCTGAGGTCCATCAGGACCAAGACCTCACACCACATAAACAGTTTTTCCTCTCCACCACTAACCTTATTAACAAGGCCCGGAAACCACCCTGACTCTCTCCACACCCCACCTCTGGCTCCTCATGTCACTGTACTTAATCTGCTCTTTTTATCTTAACTCTTACTCTCTTATTTTTAATACATTCTGTGTATATATATTTATACTTATATTGTTTGTTCTGTTTAAGCTGTTTGTTTAACTTATTTTAGAGAATGTGACATGCACCTACAACACCAGAACAAATTCCTTGTATGTGTAAAAAACATACTTGGCAATGAAGCTTTTCTGATTCTGATTTCTGATTCTGATAAATCGTATATTTAACATTTCCTTCATTTCAGAGACTCAAAGAAGGAGTTATAGTCAAATAATAGTATCTTATTCATGGTTTGGATGTTTGAAATGATATTTACCCAATAAAAACACAAGGTTAATACATTATTTCGGTAGTTCGTCTATGTAATCAATAACAGGGATGACACTCTTATAGTCTGTTTTAACATGCATTTTGTTTTGCGTTTGACCAAAACATCCCAGAATAATAGCAGCCCTAAAATAAGTGTACCAATGTCTCATGTCATTATCGCAAAAAAGCTACATTTGGCTATTCATATATATATATATATATATATATATATATATATATATATATATATATATATATATATATATATATATGATCGTGATTTTATTCAATATTAATTAATTAAATAAATAATAATTAATTGATTTTTATAGATTTTTTTTAATGTAACAGACACATAAACATTAACAACAGAGAAAAACATGTATATATATATATATATATATATATATATATATATATATATATATATATATATATAATTTTCTACAGACTCTGGTATACACACACAACAAACATTATTATTATTATTATTATTATTATTATTATTATTATTATTATTATAAGATCTGAAGCTCTTAATTTAGTAGACACGTTATGTTATGGAGGACCGAGAAAAGAGACTAAATGTACATGTCTGTATATATTAAAACTAATGAAAAATGATAATGTTTTGCTGATTGTTTGAAACATTTCTTACCTTTACATCTATGTTTATACTCTCTACTACGTCATCTTATCGTCTTTCGATTAAGTCGACTTTGTTTTTTTTAACCGTTCTTCTATTGGTCAGATTTGGTCAGCTGACAGGGAGCAGACAGGACATGTGACCCCCCCGGAACCAGCGGCTGTTTACATGACAGGAAAGAAATGTCCAAACTTTGTTGGTTCCCGTCGCTGTTTAAAGGCGTTTAATTGATTGTTTTTTTCTGCAGAAATGTCTCCGTAAGTCGTGTAATTGAACGTGTGAAGATGTTAGAGAGTAGCTCCATAGAGGTGTCTGTGATTCCGGAGAACCAGCACTGTGGAGAGGTAGCGGGCATCCAGAAAGCTGAGCTGGCTCCCGGAGGCTCGCTGCTCGGATGTCTGGGGCTCCGCGGCCGCCTGGTGGTCTGGAACCCGGCGGACAGAGACGCTCCCCCGGCCGCAGTGGACGGCTGCTACGCTGAGTGAGTCCTGTCTGTTTCTGCAGAATAGTGTTTGGTATCCCTCCGCGTCGCTGTGGGGGAGCGGTGGAAAAAGTAGTCACATCCTTTACTTCAGTAAAAGTACTTATACCACACTGTACAAATACTCCGTTACAAGTACAAGTTGGAAAATATGCGCTAACGTTGTTGAATATCGCGATAACTTGTGATAAATAAACAGATAGGATATTGAAGTGCTGCTGCTTTCAGTATTCTGCTGAAATACAACAAATTGCGTGTTGTTGGATTTAAAACAGATGACAGGTAACCGTTTATTTAGCTAACTTAAATGCTGGCTTTAAAAGTTCAGTAATCCAACATGGAGCAGTATGTAGAAGTTGTAGAAGCTGTTTTTGTGTTCTGTTAATCAAAATGGAAACACACACATTGCCTCTGAAAATGAGGACACAAGCAGCAAATGTGAGTGCCGATTGAAAGGACTTTAAACAAAATCACTCTGCACACGGGAACAATGTGGATTTATCCGCCTACTGAGCAGTTCTGGATCCTGATTGGACAGAGACCCGCAGAGACCTGGCCCCTCTGTCTGTCCGTCTTTTCTGCCAAATTTGTCTCCAACATTCTTAGTGAACAAATTGGACATTGAATTGAACATAAAAGGCAGCACGAAATAAAAGAAAAAAATGACAGTTACACTTTAAAGTGCAGTGAAAATCAGCAGCAGTGGCAGCAAAACCTGTCCTGTCCTGTTAGTAGTGTCCTGAGTAGTGTCCCGGGACAGTCAGACACTGTCCTGTACACTGTCCTGTGACTCCCATGACTGTCCCGGGACAGTCAGACACTGTCCTGTGACTCCCATGACTGTCCCGGGACAGTCAGACACTGCCCTGTGACTCCCATGACTGTCCCGGGACAGTCAGACACTGTCCTGTGACTCCCATGACTGTCCCGGGACAGTCAGACACTGTCCTGTGACTCCCATGACTGTCCCGGGACAGTCAGACACTGCCCTGTGACTCCCATGACTGTCCCGGGACAGTCAGACACTGTCCTGTGACTCCCATGACTGTCCCGGGACAGTCAGACACTGCCCGGGAACTCCCATGACTGTCCCGAGACAGTCAGACACTGACAGTGTCTGACTGTCCTACACTCCTCAGGACACTACTAACAGGACAGGACAGTTTTTTGCTGCCACTGCTTCTCATGAAAATGTTACTTAAGTAAAAGTCTGTAAGTATCATCAGGAACATGTATGAATATTGCACTATTACATATTACAATTTTGATAAAATTGCGAATAATTGTGCAGCCCTAGATGAAATGTGGTTGTGTTTGTAGCCACTTAAAAAAATTTTAAGCAAAGTTAAAAGAAAAAACAAAGACGGAGGTCATTAATGAAAGTATGATGCTTTCAAGAACAATTCTGTATAAGGATATTTCAGACCAGAGGTTCTCAAGCTTTTTTTCAATAATGTTCCCCCTTTGAACAGTTGTTTTTAAGCCATGTACCCCCTAACCAGCACGAATAATTTTTGGTAGAAAAAAGAAGTCTCGATGCGAAGTCAGCGATAGATTTACTAAACTACAGCCTTGGACCTGGAGAACATTTAGATGATGATGGAGAAAGGAGACAAAACCTTAAAAAAGACAGTAGAAAGAAGGAAGGAAGGCAAGAATAGGTCGAAAATAGTAACAAATACTTCAAAAAAAGGCAGTAGAAAGAAGGAAGGCAACACTAGGGAGACAAAAGGGACGAAAACTTCGAAGAAAGAAAAAGACGGTAGAAAAAAGTGATGAAGAAAGGCAAGAATAGGTCAAAATAAACGACAAAACCTTCCAAAAAAGGTGACAAACTTCAAAAACAGAGACAAAAACTTTATAAAAAGTATCAAACTTGGAGAGAAAAAAGACAGTAGAAGTAACTACAGCCTTGGAACTGAAAAACATTTAGCAAAAAATCGTTACGTACCCCCTGCAGTCCTCCAGAGTACCCCTAGGGGGACACGTACCCTCTGCAGTCCTCCAGAGTACCTCTAGGGGGACACGTACCCCCTGCAGTCCTCCAGAGTACCCCTAGGGGGACACGTACCCCCTGCAGTCCTCCAGAGTACCCCTAGGGGGACACGTACCCTCTGCAGTCCTCCAGAGTACCTCTAGGGGGACACGTACCCCCTGCAGTCCTCCAGAGTACCCCTAGGGGGACACGTACCCCCTGCAGTCCTCCAGAGTACCTCTAGGGGGACACGTACCCCCTGCAGTCCTCCAGAGTACCCCTAGGGGGACACGTACCCCCTGCAGTGAGGAGCATCTCGCTGCAGTCTGCGGGAAGCGGGGCTGGACATCAAGTCAGTCTATGGCTCGAACGGACCAAGACGGTAGCAAACCTCATATCCTCTTGTTTCACATTAGATGTCAGAAACTGATGTAAGCTAAACACAAACGACATTTCATGCAACAACAGTGAACTGTAATTGGGCCCGTGTACTTTTTCGTTCATTTGATTTCCGACTTTGAAACGAAAAGAGTGGTTCGGAAATAACGTAAGACTGCTCCGGTGAAAGCCTTGTTTTCATGAGCTTCTGGGGCTAGCTGCTAGCTAGCTCGGAAGCTACATCTGATGGAAGGCAGGTTGCTAATTAGCCAATGCTAAAAAGTATGGAAGTAGCCTACTCGTTCCCCCTGCTTTCTATCAATATTCCTCAGTATTTGTCTTTTGGTGTAGTTTGCTAACATGCTCGTAGACATGTAAATGAACTGTTTGCGTGCTAGCTAAGTCAACGCTCAACACCTTTTATATTGTAACGTGAAAGCTCAGGCTGCGTTAGCTTCAGCTAAACCACAGCAGCAACTTGCACTGCCCCGTTAAAATGCAACTTCAACCCTCGGATATAACGGTAATCACGTAGCGATTTTACTGTATCTAGACATCTGTATGTGTGTTCGACCTTTTGAAATACTTAGATCAGGTGTGTTACTGTGCAGGTAATATCCGAGGAGCATCTCGCATGATTGTGAATTCTACTGAACCAGACTGAGACCATTTAAAGACTCAGGAACCCTTTGTAGGGGTTTTGGATTAATTAGCTGATTAGAGTGGGACACTTTGAGCCTAAAATATTGAACCTTTTCACAATATTCAAATTTTCTGAGGGTTTTCATAAACTGTAAGCCATAGTCATCAAAATGATAACAAATACAGGCTTGAAATATCTCGCTTTGCATGTAATAAGTCTATATAATTAGTTTTACCTTTTAAGTTGAATTACTGAAATAAATGAACTTTTGCACAATATTCTAATTTTTGGAGTTTCCCCTGTATGCTTCTGGTTCACCTGTTAATTGTTAAAGCAAAATCGCCCCTTTGTACATTTGGTTGTGACTGAATTCTTGCTGTTAATATGAAAGTCCATAACGAAACAACACACCATTCTACTTTTGAGGGCTAAATTAAATGAAATATGGCTCGTTTTCCGTTTGATCACATTGTCATCAATATTAACAAGGTTTAAAATGACCCATTTTTCAAATTTGGATATTATTTCAAAATCAGAAATCAGTAGTAACTACATGAAAACTTCACTGTTGCATGAAATATCGTTTGTTTAGCCTACATCATCAGTTTCTTATCTAATGTGAATCAAGAGGCTCTATCAGCTTCTACCAGGCTGTCTTTTTTTTTTTTTTTTTTTTTTGTCTGCAAAAAACTTTATTATTCAAGTACAGATCCATAAACACATTGAAAACATTAAATGCATACATACGTACACGAAAAAGGGGCGCATTACATTTACATTAAAGAGGTTGTAAGGCATTGTAAATGTTCAGAGTCCGGATGGCTTTCTTATTTGTCAGTCCTTTTTTAAAGTTTTAAAATATAATTTCATGTCATTTTTAAATTGGTGACTAGCCTATTTGGTTTTCTTTCAGATCATTTACATTTATAGATATAAAATTTTCAAATAAAATTAAAAGATTCAAAATAAAAAACATGTCATTTATCCAAATAATTTTCTTCATAGTAAAAAAATTCTACCAGGCTGTCTTGGTCATGGATGTATTAAGAGAACGGTCTTGGTCCGTTAGAGCGAATGGGGAATGACGTAAGCAAAAAAAAAAAATGACTGACTTGGATGTGGGCGGGGCTTGATGTCAATCCCCACCTTCCCGCAGACTGCAGCGAGATGTACTTGCCTGCAGTCCTCCAGAGTACCCCTAGGGGGACACGTACCCCCTGCAGTCCTCCAGAGTACCTCTAGGGGGACACGTACCCCCTGCAGTCCTCCAGAGTACCTCTAGGGGGACACGTACCCCCTGCAGTCCTCCAGAGTACCTCTAGGGGGACACGTACCCCCTGCAGTCCTCCAGAGTACCTCTAGGGGGACACGTACCCCCGCAGTCCTCCAGAGTACCCCTAGGGGGACACGTACCCTCTGCTTTAGACAACTGTGTGCCTCCAGCCTTTGTACCGTCAAAGAAGCTGATCAAACTTTTCTTCTGGTTGTAGTTTTTGCTGGGAGGAGGCGGCTGTGAACGGTGGCGGCTTCAGACTGCTGGCTGTTGGATCTCAGTGGGACCTGAAGCTGCTGGAGGTGGAGGCAGAGCGCTCGGCCTCCATTTCTGCGCTCTGCGTCTCCGAATGTCCCGCGGATCGCCTGCTGCAGACCGCCAGGCAGCAGGATGACGGTGAGTAGCCTCCGCCGTCCGTCATCGGGGTCACGCTGCAGCCTCAGAGGTCGGACCACAGGAGGGGCGAGAGGACGGAGCCTCTGGGGGCTCCAGCACCAAATGTTTCCGAATCTTTAGGGTTTTAAAACAACTTCAACTTTGTGTCATTTTACTCTCCGTCTCTTTGACTGGAAGTCAACGGAGCAAAAGTTCTGTTACCGCAGAAACATCAACATTCATTCAGTGAACTCCGCTAAAAAATAGGTTTCAAGATTAGTAATGCTGTTTACGCCAAATTTCTTTTGGGGGCATTTTCAGCCTTTATTTGGACAGGACAGCTGAAGACATGAAAGGGGAGAGAGAGGGGGGGGGGATGACATGCAGCAAAGGACCGCAGGTCGGAGTCGAACCTGAGCCAGCTGCGTCGAGGAGTAAACCTCTATATATGGGCGCACGCTCTACCGACTGAGCTATCCGGGCGCCGGTGTTTACGCCAAATTTCTACCCTACCAACCAACGTTATCAAACTTAACGTTAAAAAAATTTCCGACAATTCTTGCCCCTGTTTTGGCAGGGGCGGCGCTAGAAGTGGGGCACGGCTGGTACCCCCCCCCCCCCCCCGTGGTAATACGTTGGTGTTAGTGGTGTTTATACATGGTAGTAAAAAGAGCGCTAAATGTCCAAAAAACGTGCCAAAAATATTAGAGATGCACCGATAGAGTGACCGGAATTGGCCGGTTTTCACGTGCTCGGCCATGACCGGCGACCAGCAGGTCAGTCTGACATATGGTGATTTCATGCTGGTCAACGCTACAATTAACTGACAACATAAGTTATACCAGTTACAGTTCTCAAGGACGCACGCACACACGGACGCCACAGCACGGACGCCACAGCACGGACGCCACAGCACGGACGCCACAGCACGGACGCCACAGCACGGACGCCACGGCACGCTCTCTTTCTCCTTTCTCTCAACTTTTCCGCCGTGTGTGGCGTGTACCCGCTCGCGGTGTGAAGGTGCGTCGGCGCTATTCTCCACATGTAGGAACCTGGTGAATTAACCTGCAACATGTCAGCTGTTTGGGAATTCTTCAGCGTGTGTGCAGAAGATAACAAGTTTACAATATGCAACACCTGCAAGGAGAAAGTAGGGCGTGGAGGGACGACACCAAAAAACCTAAATCACATTTCTTTAGTTGGATATTGGATGTGAAAAGAAGGAAATGGTTCTAACATTGCTCTTTAGACGTGTATGAATGTCCCACACCAGGAGTCAGAATCGGCCTAGAAAGTTGTAATCGGTGCATCTCTAAAAAATATTGAAAAAAGCGCCAAAAGTGTTGAAAAAAAAAGACACAAAAACATCACAAAAAGTGTTGATTTTAGTTTTGAGCCGGGAGGACGGCCAGTGCATGGTCAAATGTAGGACAACACAAGGGTTACAAGGCAGACTGAGCCTATAGAAAAGGTGTATTGTATCTGAACTGTCCCACATTATGAATACAGCCTTTCATTATAACCTTTATTCAGTCGGTAACGTCATTATTTGCACTTCAGAGATGCTTACGGGCCATCACTGTTGTGCCTTTTAAATATGTTCAATCCCCCCTCAGTGTAATTTTGCCTAACTGAGTCTTTGTTTCCAGGTGTGTGTGAGCTGGACTCGGTGCGCGTGTTGTCGTTTGCTGCCGGCCGCGCCTGCGTGCTGCTGAACCGTGATTGGCTGCTGCAGCTGCGGTGGCAGCAGGCGGAGGCGGAGCCCCAGATGTTGTCCTGCTGCAGCATCGAGCTGACTGACGGCAACAGACACACGGCCGTCCACCACTGCGTCTGCAGGGAGACCCTGTTCATCCTCGACTCCACTGGACTCATCTGTATCCTCAGTACATTCTAATACTCATACTATGTCAATGGCAATGTTGTCATCTAGGGCGAGTCAGTCAGCGTCCACTAAAAGGTCTGTTTTTGCCTCCGACAGACTCAGATTATTATTCTAAGTGTCTGACAACATTATGGAATATGACTAAAACTAACAAGGACAGTCTTGGCACAAGACTAAGACTAAGACTAAATTAAAAATAGGTGACAAAATGAATACTATCCCTACAGAGATAGACCTTTATGTTAAAGAGCAAGATCATTTTAGTTTTTAACATGAAACAGCCCTGATCTCACCATCACCAAACACCACCAGACTCCATGTAAATAATCAGTACTTTTAGCGTGTATAGAGCCAGCATATTTCCACCAGATTCCATGTAAATAATCAGGACTTTTAGCGTGTATAGAGCCAGCATATTTCCACCAGACTCCATGTAAATAATCAGGACTTTTAGCGTGTATAGAGCCAGCATATTTCCACCAGACTCCATGTAAATAATCAGGACTTTTAGCGTGTATAGAGCCAGCATATTTCCACCAGATTCCATGTAAATAATCAGGACTTTTAGCGTGTATAGAGCCAGCATATTTCCACCAGACTCCATGTAAATAATCAGGACTTTTAGCGTGTATAGAGCCAGCATATTTCCACCAGACTCCATGTAAATAATCAGGACTTTTAGCGTGTATAGAGCCAGCATATTTCCACCAGACTCCATGTAAATAATCAGTACTTTTAGCGTGTATAGAGCCAGCATATTTCCACCAGACTCCATGTAAATAATCAGGACTTTTAGCGTGTATAGAGCCAGCATATTTCCACCAGACTCCATGTAAATAATCAGGACTTTTAGCGTGTATAGAGCCAGCATATCTCCACCAGACTCCATGTAAATAATCAGTACTTTTAGCGTGTATAGAGCCAGCATATCTCCACATGTAAATGGGTGAATTAAGGGTTTATTTCAACCAAACCAGAGTGGTGATTGTTGGAACACTGAAAAAATGAACCAAGACGGCTTTTGTACGTTTTTATTTTGTTTCCGTCCACTTTGAATGAAGTGTGATTTACGATGATAAAAGTACCGATTATTTACATGGAGTCTGGTGGGTTTGGTGATGGGGATTTCGGGGCTGTTTCATGGTAAACTAAAATGATCTTACTCTTTAAATAAAAGGTCTATCTCTGTAGGGATCCTTTCATAATGTTGTCAGACACTTAGAATAATAATCTGAGTCTGTCAGCGGCAAAAACAGAACTTTTAGTGGACGCAAAGTGACGATGCGCTATTGCCCGTTAACGTTACATTGCAGCTTGTTTCCTTCTTGCTCAAAGCAACAATTGGAAAGGAAATTCTTCCTCTTCGGTGCCCTTACAGGTTGGAAGTGGAATTGTCCATTACCGCTGTCGTAATGTCTTGCATCGTGCGGTTATAGCCGGTAGAGGGCCGCAAAGCGAATGCAGAAGCGCAGTTCACCCTGTTACGAGTTGATGAACCACTGAAACGATTTTGGAAACATTATTTTAAGGTACATTATTTTGGTGCAAGTTTGCCAGATCGGGTAGCAGATCTGTAATTCGAATGAGACATAAGAATAATGGTAATGGTAACGGTAATGGACAATTCCACTTCCAACCTGTAGGGGGACCGAAGCTGAAAAGTTCTCTAGTGTTGCTTAATACTGGACCAATTTCAACCATTGTTGTTCCCATCAGTCACTTAAAAAATATGGGAAAATAGGGTCCCATCAGTCCCCCCCGCTGTTAGCCTTTAAGATCCCATCAGTTTCTTCTTTGACGGTGTCTTCCAGCTGTGTATAACATCTGTGACGGCCGTCTGCTGGCCAACGTCGACCTCCCGGCGTACCTGACTCCTGTCCAGGCGGAGGACAACATTGTCTCCTCCTCTTCCTCCTCCTCCCTCTCCTCCTCTCCCTCCTTCTGCCTCCTCCAGGTGTCAGCTGATCTCAGCACAGCCGTGGCCGTCGCTCGGCCTCACACCGCCGTGGCCGTCGACCTCGACCACTACTTCAGGTAATAAAAAAATAACAAATACGGCCGACGCAAACACAGGCTGCGCAAGCTGTGCAGTTTTCCTCCCAGCTTGTTCATCAGTATGATTGCTGCTGGAACAAAGCTGTCTTTATATCGTTTGGTTTTACACCTTGGAACTAGAGCTGGGTGATACGGAGAACAGTAGGCTACATTCATTTACAATTAAACATTGCAGTTGGTGCTGAGTGGAGCGTCTGTCATAGTGTGATTGGTTATGTCGCTGTCAGTCCCCTGCTCCATATCCTATCCACCAATCACAGCGTCTCTCGGATGAAAAACGACCCCCCGCCATCCCCCCACTATACAGTGCGTGCACGTGCATTACTGTGTGCTCTCTTGTAACATCGATAGCCAGGCCCAGGCCTACTAATTCATGTTTAGGCCTAGGCTACTAGACAGGTGGCATTGATTCTTAATTTCCCACGATGCTGATGCCGATTACGTGTCAGTTCAACATTTCATCTCCAATCCTATCTGTATCTGTGAGAAGTGGAGCTGTCCTGAGTTGAAAGATAGCCTACTTTATGGCTTTATTATCCAGTTAATAGCTGTGTGTGTTCGTGTCGGCCGCTGTCCGTTTCCTAAGGTTCTGAAATGCAAACATATTTTGACTACTTTTTTTTTTTAAAAGGCGTGCGCCATACCTTGCCAACATTTGGTTTTCAAAAACCGGGAGACACACAAATTGCCTCTGAAAATGAGGACACAAGCAGTAATTGCGAGTGCCGATTGAAAGGACAAAATCACTCTGCACACGGGAACAATGTGGATATATCCGCCTACTGAACAGTTCTGGATCCTGATTGGACAGAGACCCGCAGAGACCTGACCTCTCTGTCTGTCCGTCTTTTCTGCCCAATTTCTCTCCAAAATGTTCTGATGTGAATGTTTCGGTCTCTACTGGAAAAAAACATTAAAGTGATTTAGAACTATCACATCAGATCAGCCCGACTCATCTGCAACCTAATCATACACAGGGTCAAGTTTCGGGGGGGTGGCAGTAGCTCAGTCAGTAGGGAGTCCACCACCAAAAGTATGGTGGTGGACTGGTAGCTGGAGAGGTGCCAGTTCACCTCCTGGGCACTGCCAAGGTGCTCTTGAGCAAGGCATCGAACCCCCAACTGCTCGGGGCGCCTTTCCATAGGCAGCCCCCCCTCACTCTGACATCTTTTCGTCAGTGCATGTATAATGTATAATGTGTATAATAATAACAACAGAGTGAAAACCCCATTTGTAATTTCCCCATTAATAAAGTATAAATTATTATTATTAATATTAGGTTCCTTTATTTGTACCCATAGGTCAATTTGTTGCACGGTTTGAAATATGACACTGTTTCAGACACCACAGACAAAACATACAATGGGACAATAAATAAAATAGTTAAAGGTCCAGTGTGTGGGAATTTCTCCCGTCTAGCGTTGAGATCATATATCAATCTACTCTCTCGCTCCACGCAGTTCAAAGTACGTATTTCAGCTACGGTAGCCTTCACGCTTCAAAAAGTCGGTCTCTTGCTCTTTTCAATTTCCTTTTTCTTTTTCTGGGCGAAGTAGAAGAAGACTCCTGTTCCTGAAATATGGATTTTGAATACGTGTGGTCCTCCATGTTTCCTTGTTCAAACTTGCCGGGGCCGGGAAGCTACGATACCCATTAGCAGCATTAGCAGCAGCTGTGAGATTATCATGTGACAGAGAAAACGTGAAAGGTGAAGCAGTATGTCCTGTATGTCCCTTACCGGCTAACGTATTTCCAGATGGAGCATGAATATGGAGCGTCTACCCCAGTTCATGCAAAAGCAAAT
>NC_050179.1:36132401-36144901 GCF_008315115.2 Sander lucioperca | reverse complement strand
ACACATACAAACTTTGATAAAAATCCACCCATGGTGTTTAGAGTGAGATACAGTTTCTGAATGTGTCCTGCCTTCAGTCTCTGGGTGAGCTGGTCAAAATCGGCACGGCTTGTGACGTCACAAGCCGAAACGAGCAGGCTAACCGCAACCATTAGCTCGTAGCGTTAGCATGCTAATGCTAACGCTAGCATGCTAACGCTAGCATGCTACCTCGTTCTCAGTAGCAAAGCACTGCTACAACACACACAAGTTCACCTTAATCTCCAAAAGAACTACTTCCATGTGCGCCCACATTTAGAAGTCTCCCAGCTAATCCTGCCTTGTAACTGACCGAAGTTGTAGAAACAGCCTTTCTTTTACTGTCTATGGAGCTAGCTAGCTGACATGATCTACATCTGAGCTACTGGGCATGTGCAGTGCAATCAAAGATAGTACAGAAGAAGAAGAAGAAAAGAGGTCTCACTCTGTAGCTAAAACAGAGACCAGCTGAAAAGAGGATCTGCAGCAGTGAGAGAGAGCGGTGCAGTACAACAACAATATGGTGTTTTTTGAAAATTAAACCATGTAAACCTATTCTGGTACAACCTTAAAATACAATTATGAACCTGAAAATGAGCATAATATGGCTGCTTTAAAATGACTAAAATGATCCCTCTCTTCATCCCACACCCCAAACATGACATACAAAATGTCGTGGAACAGAAACAACAACCAGAGATATTTACAAGCGATCATTTTATTGTCATCGCAGTTTTAAAGCTTCGCCACCACCCGCGCCTATGAAAGAATATGCAACGAGTAAACCTTGCTTTTCCACAGCACAGTCAGGAATTGTTCCTATGATATAATATAATGGGCCTAGTGGTACATCAATGTTCAAAACAACAGGTATTTGAATGCCTGAATCCCTTCCCTGTATGACTTCAATCTTCAACCTGTTTACAATCCCACCAGCACAAAAATAGTTTTACTTTTATCATATTTTTATGCAATAAAAGAGAGTTCTAAAATTCCCTATTTTTTCCCTGTGGCCAAATATTAAACTGCAGTGGCTTTGTGTTTGTTTTAAGGGTTTCAGTGTGAAGAAGCAGCTCCACAGTATTTGCCTCTACACTGACGACAGGGACCTCCGGGAGTTTGTGGTGAGTTGACTTTAAGTGTTTTTCAATTATTATTTAATTTAAATGAAAATTTACTTTGGGCAGGGTAGATTTTTAGTTTTTTACTTGCCCGCTTTACATGTTACGGAGCCCCAGACGTGACATATGGGGAAAAATAACTACATTTTTACGATTTTTGCGATCTCATAATTCAGTATCATAATCCGCCAAAGTCAGCATATTTATGCAGGGGGGCCGCATTTTTTCCAAATACGCCGCACTTTCGCCGCATAAATTGCCGATTTCCGTGCAAAATATGCGGGGCTTGCATGATTTCATAATCCCCGCATTTTTGTTGCAAAAAAGTCCCATATATCTTAGCAGAAAGTTGAAAAATGTTGCGTTGACTTCACACAAGAGCAGCCAACCCCGCGATGAAGCCATGATGAAACCGCAATTTTTGCAAGTTCCCGCAATTTCATCGCATAAAATTGCATAAATATCCCGCATATTCCATTGCATTTTTTAAGAAAACGTACCGTATAATAATTTTTGCCCGCAACAATCACAAAAAAACTAATTTTTCTGGAAGGACTAGGTAGAACTAGGTAGAAGCAGGAAGATTTACACGTGCGTAAGGTCACAAATTAGCATTTCGTGGCCACAATTTCTTTTCTTTTTCGGATGTCATATCTGGGGCTCCATAACATTTTTACCTATCAGCAGTCTTAACGTTTATGTCTTCTCTGTGTACGTGTTAACAAGTCTCTGAGGCCTCTGATTGGTTGATCTGGTCAGGTGGAGGAGATGTCGGGGCGGGGGTATTTTCCCGAAGAGGAGATGCAGAGCGTGGCGTTCATCAGGGAGATGGAGAGGTTGGGGTCTCTGCCTGCATCCCGCTGCGCCGCAAACACCAAATCACACAGGTACAGATTACCATTATGTTCATTGTTGATACATTTGTGGATTATTTTCTGGATGAATGGATTAGTTGTTTAGTCAATAAAATGTCAGTAAATGGTGAACACTTAATACACCCTTAACAAAAACAAGATTACGCTAAAATAGACTAAAATACGTAGATTTAATCAAATATTTAGTGTTTATTGACATGTTTATATTGAGAAAAGTCCAATATGTTTGACTCTATAACTGCATGTCGCATTTTCTTGCCGTTTGTCGCATATTTCCGACACTTTTGTCGCATTTTTGTTGACATGAAAGCCCTACTAAAGTCAGCAAAAAAGTGTCTTAGCAAATCATGAAAAACAAAGATTACATTTTTAAAAGCAGGCGACCACACAGACGACTGATATGAAATATATGAAAACTCTGCTTCTGGGGGGAATTTCTGGGTCTCAAAGTCGGCAAATCTGCCAAAATTCTTGCATGATTGCAGTTCGAAAAACCGTTTCTAGTCTTTTTGGGTTTAGCGCACAATTAAATTAAGGGCCCTATTTTAACGATCTGAGCGCACGGCGTGAAGCGCCTGGTGCAGGTGCGTTTAGGGCGTGTCCAAATCCACTTTTGCTAGTTTGACGGCGTTAAAAAGGGTCCGTGCACCGGGTGCATGGTTCTAAAGGGTCGTACTTAGTGTCTTCATTAATCAGAGGTGTGTTTTGGGCGTAACATGCAATCAACCAATCAGAGATCATCTCCCATTCCCTTTAAAAGCCAGGCGTGTTTGGACCTTGGAGCATTGCTGTTATGATGGAGGATTTGCACCGTAATATATTTATTTGTAATCTTCTGCATGTGTGTGTGTGCTGCTGTGCGTCCCTGTGTGTGTAACAAGCATAGTGTGCGCGCTGTGCACGAGCCTAGGAGCATTTTACTAATGCTCTGTTAAAATAACAATGAAATGCTGCGTTATTGACTTTAGACCAGGTTTTTGTTGGTCAATGGCGCGATCACTTCCCACTGCCTCAAGATAGCAATACGCCCAGAATGCACCTGAACACACCTTCCTGTAAGACCAGCATGCCCAGAATGCACCTGAACACACCTCCCTGTAAGACCAGCACGCCCAGAATGCACCTGAACACACCTCCCTGTAAGACCAGCACGCTCATGGGCAACAGATGGGCGCAGGTGCATTTGCAATTTAAGTGACGCGGGCGCTGGACGGGAAATTGCTTAAACTAGCAAAGACACTTGCGTCGGGCTTTGCGCTGTGCCGGGTGCAAGACAGGACCCAGAATCTCTTGTGAACTTAAGTTGATATGTGGGCCGGATAAAAACCTGCAAGGGGCGGTCTGATTGCTGAGGGAAAGGAGCACACATCACATTAAAGCCTTTTAATCCTGTCAAACGTATAGTTTTAGATGATGTATTCTACTTTGTCCGATCTGAACTTCCTTTTCGTCTCCATCTTCTTTGTTTCTCTTTGAAAAGCGCTCCATCTTTCTGTGCGTCTAAGTCCTCTTAAGCCCCTCTGAATCCTCTCTTTATCTCCTTTTAAACCTCTCCTTTCTCCCATCCGAGTCTCGTCTTTTGAAGTCTCCTTTCGTCTAATCTCTCCCTTTGTGACATTTTCGGTTCAAATGAGGTCTCTGAAAAGTGTCTGTGTTCCTGTCCTCTCCTCTCCCTCCCTCCCTCCCTCCCTCCCACCGGGTCACCTCTTCTTTCTCTCGCCTGAACCTCCACTTTTAAAAAATTCCAGATAACTTTCTGTTGTCTAATCTCTCCTTTTGTAACGTAAAATGAAGTCTCTGAAGCAGTGGCGGTTCAAGATCATTTTTAAATAGCGGGGCCAGGCTGGGGCCACATGCCATTTTAGGGGGGGAACGAGGATTAATGTTACGGGGGCACTGGCCACCCTTGCCGTTCACCCCCCCCACCCCCCCTAGAACCGCCACGCTCTGAAATCTCTGTGTTGAAATTGAGAATTAAAACCCTTCCCATCCTCTCGCAGCAGGGTCCAGATGGTGCACAGGGAGGCAGGGGGTGTGGGTGAGGCGGTTCTGGGGGCTCTGGCAGGACAGAGGACGTCCCAGGGGGACGAGGGACTCTGGAGGAACGTCAGACTGGACTGGGTGAGGAACTGGGACCAGAGCTGCCAGACCGCCGTCCTGCTGTCCAGACTCCAACACACAGGTTAGACTCCCAACACACAGGTTATGGCGCTGTCACACCGACCCGATAATCGGCCGTCGGACAGTCTGGCGAGGCCGGTGACTCGAGTCTGTTCGGCGTGTTCCATGCCGTCGTCCGTTGGAGGAGCCGTCGGCCTTTCATTTGGCCCGACGTGTTCATCCAATCAGCTGCCGGTTTACATTTTTTGGGCAACAATACAGATTAGCGGCGCCTGCTGTTATGGAGACGTATTACGTATCGCGCGCGCGCAGAATGTACGCTCAAGTTGGTGTCGCTTCGGTGTGTTCTGAGGCACTTTTTTGACCTCGGGGAGCCGACTGATCAGTCCGACTGCCTTTTCTGCCGACGGTCGGCCGTCTGGTTGGGGTGTCAGGGGCTTTAGACTCCTAACACACAGGTTAGACTGTAACACACAGGTTAGACTGTAACACACAGGTTAGACTGTAACACACAGGTTAGACTGTAACACACAGGTTAGACTCCCAGCAACCCTCGGAATAAGAGAAGATTACACTTTGTTGTCTGTTCACACAGAAATTTGATTATTGTCAGTGTCGATTAATCTGTGGATTATGTTCTGGATGAATGGATTGGTTGTTTTGGTCTCTAAAGGCTCTGACACACCAACCCGACGGCCGACCGTCAGCAGAAAAGGCAGTCGGTCGTACTGCCTCCCCGAGTTGGTCAAAAAAGTGCCTCGGAACACACCGAAGAGACGCTGACTTGAGCGTACGTTCTGAAAACCGGCAGCTGATTGGCCATAATGGCGGCTTCGTTCAGAATACGATCTCATATTGTACTAAAATAGTTCACCGAAACGTGTTTCTGAAAACATTTTAAGAGAGAAATAGGCCGTGCAGTTGCTGAATCTGTCTTCATTTCAGGTCAACAAAGGTCAGTTTAAAAGATTTTTCGTCAGATTTTGAGAGGCGTTAGTCAGGCTCATCCCGCTCGTCATTTCCAGGTTAGCTCTCCACCAATCAGATTGACCATTGAGTCCGACTGCCCGCCTTCCGATTATACATGTCAAATCGGCCCAAATGAAGGCCGCGGGCTCCTCAGACGGACGACAGCACGGAACACATCAAACAGACTCGAGTCACTGACCTCGCCAGACTGTCAGACGGCCGATTGTCGGGTTGGCGTGTCAGCGCCTTAAAATGTCAGAAAATGGTGAAAAATGTGGATCAGTGTTTCACAAATCCTGTGGCAGAAGAATTTCCCAGACTGCAGAAAAGTGTTAGACGTTAAAAATTTCAATTTTGCTCAAAAGTGGAGATCTAAACCCTTGGCTCAAAGATATTCAGTTTACTGTCACAGACGAGAGAAGAAACTAGAAAATATTCACATTTAACAAGCTGAGATCACTAAAGTGCTATCCGTCTCATTTCTCTCTCTGTGTTTTTGGTTTCCTCAGAGGTGACTTCCTGTGACTCGGCGTTGCTATGGCGATACCTGACGGCGCTCCACGACCAGCAGCGCGTGGTGGACTGGATCCAGAGCGGGGAGGCGTCCGGCGGCTCCCGGTGGCCCGAGTTAACCCCCGAGCTGGTCAACAGCAACACGGTCTGCAGCAGCTACATGAGGGAGCAGATCCTGGACCTGCTGGCCAGGTAGAGCTTTAGGGGTGCCTGGCACCCTTTTAACGTAATTGTTATTAAACATTATTCTACTGTGCATTTTGTACCATCATAAACCAGCCTCTGGAGACTCCACCAGCTGACTTCTCTATTGGCTGTTGAAACAGGAGACGTCTCTTATGTTCTAAAACCAGCCTCTGGAGACTCCACCAGCTGACTTCTCTATTGGCTGTTGAAACAGGAGACGTCTCTTACGTCCTAAAACCAGCCTCTGGAGAAAACCCCCTTTGAGCTTCCAGCCTTCTGACCGTTGATCTGTGTCTGCTCCTGCAGGAGAGGTGTGTTCGTCCCCGAGGAGCTGTCCGACCTGGAGCAGCTGCTGTGGAGGCTGGCTCAGGGCGGAGGGGTGATGTCTCGGTCCCCTCCCGTCCCCCAGTACCGCTCCCCCCTCGGCCTGGACCTCCACAGCCTCTTCATCTCCTTCTGCCTGGAGCACGGCCTGCAGTACCTGCTCTACACCTACCTGGAGCACTACAGGTCTGTCTGGGGGAGCAGCGACTTCAATTCAAATATCAGTCAGGAAGTCAATCAGCTGCTGGTGAACTCTTGTGTCCGTCCTCCACAGGTTGACACCCAGAAACTGTCCCCTGTTGACCAATCAGAGCGTGTCAGAGAGCCGGCCGTGGTTTGAGATGCTGGTGAAGATCCAGGAGATCACCAGAGACCTGTCAGGTACCACACTGCTGCAGGGCATTCTGGGATAGGAGGAGAAAACACTCTGGGTTGTTTTGCATTTCTTTAAACCAATCACAGTCGTCTTGGGCGGCGCTTAGCTCCGGACGCAGTGGCTCTACTAAATAGCCTCGGGAAGCCGTACTTTATTTTCTGACCTTTTAATAGTTTAAGCAATTAATTGAGTATTTGAAAAAAAACATCTGGCAGAAAAAAATGGTAATGAAAGTGATCATTAGTTGTTACAGCTTTAGTTGTAGTCGATAAGTAGGTTTGATTTCATCAGATCATAGACAAACACAACATACATGAGAAGCAAGAATGGTCTTCATTAATTCAATTATCTGTGTGTGTGTGTGTGTGTGTGTGTGTGTGTGTGTGTCTCTCTCTTTTTGTCTCTCTCTCTGTCCGCCTGTCATTCTCTCTCTCTCTCTCTCTCTCTCTCTCTCTCCCTATCTCAATCTCTCTCTGCCTGTCTCTTTGTCTGTCTCTGCCTGCCTGCCTGTCTCTCTCTCGCTGTCTGTCTGTCTATCTCTCTCTCTATCTGTCTGTCTCTCTCCCTATCTCTCTGTCTTTCTGTCTGTCTCTCTCTCTCTCTCTCTCTCTGTCTGTCTGTCTCTCTCTCTCTCTCTCTCTCCCTCTATCTGTCTCTCTCTGTCTGTTTCTCTCTCTCTCTCTCTCTCTGTCTGTCTGTCTCTCTCTCTCTCTCTCTCTCCCCCTCTATCTGTCTGTCTGTTTGTCTGTCTCTGTGTCCCAGATCCAGGACTGGTGTTCCAGGCCAGTCTAACCAGTGCCCAGGTGCTGTTGCCGGGCAGCCAGGCGTCCCTCAGCAGTCTGCTGTTAGAGGGACACAGTCTGCTGGCCCTGGCTGCCATCATGTTCGCCCCCGGAGGAATCGACCAGGTAGTCTAGGAACATAACTTTTACTGAAGTAAAGTCATATTATTACTTTTTTAAGGAGTAATAACTAAAGAGTAACATTTACATTTCATTGACAACATTGACTAATTTACCCAACGCTGTTCCTGTGTGCAGGTGGTGGTTCAGGGCCAACGCTCGGGCCAATCAGAGAGGACCGTCGACCCCCAGCTCCTGAAGTTGGCGCTGGCCCCGCACGCCAAACTGAGGGCCGCCCTGTTCCCCGCCGGGCCCCGAGGACACAGCCCGTCCTCCGACATCTCCGTCTATCACCTCCTGCAGGTACGCTCACACCCGTCTTGCATTCTCTGTAACGTCCAGCAGGGGGCGACTCCACCGGCTCCAATCAGAAGTCCGTTTCTATAGAAGTCTCTGAGAATATGAGCCGACTTCTCTCTTGATTTATTACCTCAGTAAACATATTCATAATGAGTTTATGGTCTCTGTCGGTACGCAATCTGTGCTGCCTGCACCATCCGTTATGCGCAGATGATAATCCTGTTTACGACACTGCACAATCTGTTCCACGCTTGCGCACCTTTGCACCGCGGGAATTTAATTAATTTCACAGCGCTCGCAAAGAGGAGTGTGGTGGAAACTGAAGGTTTGCAGTGACAGAAAGACTCGTACTTCATTCCACATGTAACCAAAATTGTTACAATGAACAGAGCGGACTCAAATGCAAGGCTCCAAAAGATAACAAATTTATTAAACAAAGACCGGGGTAAAAACTGGCGAGGAACTCAAGGGCAGAAACTAGGAGGGAGAGGGATTTGAGGGGAGAACCTAGGATGGTGAGGGACTAAGGGAAAAGCCTAGGAAGGCGAGGAGCTCAAGGGCAGGAAACTAGGATGGCGAGGGACTCAAGGGAAAAACCTAGGAAGACGAGGGACTCGGGGGCTGGAGCTAGGATGGCGAGGGACAGGGAGGCAGGGAGTAGGATGGTGAGGGAGCTCAGGGAAGCGCGGGGAAACCGGGGCCGGAGATCCGAGGAGGAGGCACTGGAGTAGGGAAGCTGAGGGCCGAGGAGGGGATGGCTGGCTGCGGAGATGGAGGTAGGAGGAAGCAGGGTGCCGTGGGAGGAGGACTGGATGGAGAGGCCAGCTCACTGGATATGGAGGTTTGGGAAGTGATCACTGCAAAAACAAACACAAAGAAGGGTAAGACAAGGAAACGCACAGGGACAGGTAATAGCAAAAGGATTTTCTCTGATAGTTTCTGCGAACGTCACCGGTGACGCTGAGACAACGATTCAGCGGAGATGGTCTGTTGAGCCGGGGTTGAAGTACTGGGCTTGATTGTAGATGGCTGGCAGGTGTGCGCGGCGGGACAGCGGTGATGGTGATTGCAGCAGGTGTGTCTCGTCAGCCGGCAGGCAGTAGACAGGAGGGGGAGGAGGGAAAGCAAAAGAGACACAGGGAGGGAGACAGAACCAACAGAGGAAAAGAAAAACAACAGCTAGAGAAAATAAACAAAAACTCACAGCCAGCCGACCCCAACCATCACACAAAATGGTGTATGTTCATGGTACATGTAGGGCTGCAACTAACGATTATTTTCATAGTCGATTAATCTGTTGATGATTTTCTCGATTAATTGATCAGTGTTTCCCAAACGCCCAAGATGACGTCCCTCAAATGTCTTGTCTTGTCCACAACTCAAAGATTAGAGTTTACTGTCACAGAGGAGAGAAGAAACTAGAAAATATTCACATTTTAGAAGCTGGAATCAAAGAATTTTTACTTTTGTCTTAAAGAAATTACTTAAACCGACTAATCGATTTATCAAAATAGTTGGCGATTAATTTAAAAGTTGACAACTAATCGATTAATCAATTAATCTTTGCAGCTCTAGTTACATGTAACAACTCCTTTACTATTTTGGATTGGCAACTACGTAGACACCTCGTAATGCATAGTGTAAGCTACATTTAAAAACATCACAACATTCCCACGCTACATGTCACAAAAATAAGAACGTCGCCAAGGCGTAGTACACGGACGTCGATGAGCGGTTTTGGATCAGTGACAATAAGTACTTAATTTAAATATCGTCATTAAACAGACCCGCCGTTAACTGCATAATGAATAACATGAAGTGTAGCCTACAAAAATAGTATCCCGCGGTGCAAAGGTGCGCAAGCGTGAACAGATTGCACAGTGTCGTAAACAGGATTATTGTCTGCGCGTGCGCGAACATTTTGCGCATAACGGATCGTGCAGGCAGCACAGATCGCGTACCGACAGTCTCAATCGCTAGTTTCAAGTGTTCTTCAAACCAGCATGATGTAAATGATGGTCCCATTTATTTAAAACGGACGATAAAGCAGGGGATGCTTTAGGACCTGTCAATCAGGACAGAGGCTTAGCAATGCTAACCATGCTAACACTGGGGACATTAAAATAGACCTCAGTTTGGTTTTGGGCTGTTGTCTGTGTTTTAATCTTTAACTTTGACCGTCTACTGTGTGTTTTCACTTCAGCAAAGTTAACTGGAACTTTTTGGTCGTCCAGAAATGTCTTGTTCAGCGTTCTGCCAACCGAGCTAGCTGGCCAGCTAGCGCTAGCATTAGGTAATAACTTAAGGGAAAGTCTGCAGACTTTCTGTTCTGCCTGTACATGCAGATGAACGGCTTCTGTACCCGGAGGTCCGTGTTTACCAGGCGGTAAATCTCCACTAGATGACATGCTTCAGAAGGTTTGGAAAATCGGCAACCTTCCCTCTTTGGCGTTTAGCTTATCGCGGGCGCCAAAGCAACCATAAACACGTCATCCTCCCCAGCTCTGCCCTCTGGTTTAAAAAAAAAAACGAGATGGCAACGCCCATGTTACCAAACTCGAGGCTTCAAAACAGAAGTCAACACACAATGTGACATTAGGGCTGCTGCACACTGGCTGCGTGGCGTGAGTGTGGCGTGAGCGTGGCGTGTCCGCTGCGTGGCGGCTGCGTGGCGTTTTCTACGTCTTTACACACCAGAAAGGTGTCTGACGCGGAGCTGCTGCTGCTGCTGCTAGCCTTGTCTGTACACGTATGTTTCCCATTGATAAAATGAAATAATAGCGTGTTCTTCAACTTTATTTTGTCAATATTTTTGTGTTTGTACATTTGTTTGCACATATTTTGAGATATATATATATATATATATATATATATATATATATATATATATATTTATATTTCAATTCCCTTTCCTGAGATAATAAAGTCCATGTTATTGTTTTATCAGAATCCAATTGAAATACGATTTAAAAATTACATTTAAATCTGCATTTATGTCAAAACCTCGAGACTTTCAAACATCAAAATGTCATTTATTAATATGTATTTGTGTCAAAATGACATGTAAACATCTTTTCCTATTCTATGTTGCCTGGAAACGCTTCCAACACGCTTGCGTGTCACGTGAAAAATAGGCATCGGTTCTATTTCTAGCATGCACGCGTTTTTGGCGTGGCTCGAGCCGCGCTTGAGACGTGCGTGTCACACAGGCAGTGTGCAAGCTCTAACCTGTTACCATGGGAGCCGGAATAAAAACGGACACGCCACGCAGCTGACACGCTCACGCCACGCAGCCAGTATGCAGGAGGCCTTAACTCTACTAACAGGCAGTGTGTGTGATGTGTGTTCCAGTCGCTCCACCCTCTGGACCCATCCCGGCTGTTCGGCTGGCAGGCGGCAAACACCCTCAACTCCACCGGTAAGCTCTGAAAACCAGCTTCAACATCATCAACTAAGGCTGAACCATTAATCGCTTTTAAATCGAAATCGCATCTTGTAAGAACGCGATTTAATGGACTGTGCAATATTTAGTTGAATGTTTGGTTTAACATTTCATTATTCCTCTTTTCAGTATTATATTTACTGTTTTGTTCATAAGATAAATGCTGGAATAATGCTACGTATCACAGATTGTTTACCTATTTTCGGGGGATTTTTCTTTTATTTTTTTAATACTTTTATTTAACATGATTGTAGAAGGTGCAGTATGTAGATGCTGCTATTAAACTGAGGCATCTCGGACATCTCAGTTTACAGGAATATACTGGTACTTTTTTTTCTGCCCTATTAACTTACGTTGTAGCTTGTTTCTCCGCTGCCGACTGCAGAGATATCGCTAATATGGGACCAATGTCAAAGATTGTTCACATCAGAAACCTAGACACAGAAACATAGGAAAATAGGGTCCAGGTTGAAAAATAAACGGTAGTTACCCTTTATGTCAGGAGAGAAACGTTTCATTGCTTTACAGCCAGCCGACTTTCTAAGAATTCAGATTCTGTTTCAATAATTTGGTATATTCATATATCTGTATTGTTCCGTCTTAGTAGCCGTAACACCAGACTTATTCGGCTTTCATTTCGATATTTTAAAAATGTGAAATCGGAGCATGAAAACCAATCTGGATCTTCAGGCGTGTGCGTGAACCTTTTTTGGGATTATGGTCCACAGAAACGTCGGAGCTGCCTCATTTCTCCAGCCCTCACCTGGTCAACCGGTTCGCTCTGGTGGAGAACCTGGACTTTCTGTACTACCTCCGTCACGGCCGACCGTCCTTTGCTTACGCCACCTTCCTCGTCCAGCAGCTGAGCGGCTGCAGCGACGTCCCGCTACTGTGAGTACGACGCAATTAAGGACTAGATTGCCGATCATGTGTGGACTTCAGCGGTACTCATAATTCACCTGTCTGACACCTTCACACTGTTAATGCTAACATTAGAATTGCACTCATGCCTCAGCCTCAGGTTGTGTCAATATGAAAGCAGGAATCACGGACTTCTGGGATGATATCTTAAACATTTATCAAATGTAAACTGAATTATTTCTTTGAATGTTCTTGCAAGGTTTACAGTTTGTTCTTTTATAGGGTGATTTCAGTATTTTTTTTTCAACCTGGACCCTATATGCCTATGCATTGGTATCAAAGTGACTACTGTGAACAAAAATTACCCAAATTGGTCCAGTATTGAGCGAGAACGCTGTAACCGGCAGCCATGAAACAAGCTGTAATGTATCGCTACAGGACAAAACAGGACAAAAGTTCTGTTGTTGCTGCGTCTGACTGCTGTCTGACTGC
>NC_050179.1:36122401-36124901 GCF_008315115.2 Sander lucioperca | reverse complement strand
TGTAGGGAACCATCCACGTCATTTTGGTTGAAAGAAACCCAAATTTCTGAAGGAAATACAGTTCCAATACCAGTTTTGCTTGGATATAAAAGAGATTCTTAGAGAACTTCTGCTGTAAATTGTACAATGTCAATTTTTTTAGCACCTTTCATAACACGTAAACCCAAAGTGATTTACAAACAAGCAAGAAGGATCCCTCAAATATTGTTTATAATGCACCAAGTCAATTCAGAATGGTTTGACAAATATTTTGCATTTAAACGATAAAGTTGCCAATAATTGTGCAGTCCTGCAACTCTCTCAGTAACCGTGTCCCGTCTCCAGGGGGCAGAGTTGCTGGCGTGCCTCTGCGTGTGGGTGCTGACCTCCGTGGATGATGTCACAGCGAGGGAAGCCACGTCCCACCTGGTTCAAGCCCCGCAGCACCACGAGTGGAGCCTGCATGACCTGTCGATCATCTGGAGGACGCTGCTGGGGCGGGGCCACGTCAGGCCCCTCCTCCGAGGCTTCCAGCTCTTCCAAAGGGTAACGTCCCGGCAGTTTCTCCGGGGAACGAGACAAAAATCTGTTTTCAGAATCCGAAAAAGGTTTTATTGAGACAGGATGTGCTAATTTTGGCAATGTTACAAAGGTGAAAAAAGGCTGTTCTTGAGGTTTATTTTAAGTGGGCGTTAAAGGATGTATCCTGATCAAAAATAACTCCTAGATTTCTGACAGTAGTGCTGGAGGCACAATGCCATCCAGAGTAGCTATATCTTTAGATAATGAAGTTCGGAGGTGTTTAGGGTCCAGCACAATAACTTCAGTTTTGTCTGAGTTTAACATCAGAAAATTGTAGCTCATCCATGATTTTATATCTTTGATGCATGCTTGAAGTTTAGCTAACTGACTGGTTTCGTCTGGCTTGATTGATAGGTATAATTGGGTGTCATCCGCATAACAGTGATTAGCAGCGTTATAGACTTTAGACCAGGTTTTTGTTGGTCAATGGTGCCATCACTTTCCGCTGCCTCAAGATAGCAATACGCCCAGAATGCACCTGAACACACCTCCCTGTAAGACCAGCACGCCCAGAATGCACCTGAACACACCTCCCTGTAAGACCAGCACGCCCAGAATGCACCTGAACACACCTCCCTGTAAGACCAGCACGCCCATGGGCCACAGATGGGCGCAGGTGCATTTGCAATTTAAACGACGCGGGTGCTGGACGGGAAATTGACAACTGCGTCGGTCTTAAAATAGCAAAGACACTTGCGCTGCGCCGGGTGCAAGACAGGGCTCCTAATATTCAGATAATACATTATTTATCAAAACGAGATGATTCTGCTGGACTGATTTTAAAAACGAGAACATTAGTAACACAGAGAGGTTGTGTGTTTGTGTGTCAGGACTGTCCCCTGGTGTTGGTGCTGCAGATGTTCGAGATGTGTTGTGACTACAGGAACTTCTCCGAGGCTAAAGCCAAGCTGTTGGACTTCCAGAGGACGCTCATCGCTGTAAGTCCACACAGCGACATTAAACCCAACCTGACTAAGAAGCCTGTTGAACCTGCTTTAGATACTTCGATACTGCTTTAGGTTCTCAAACTTGTTTCAATAATGTACCCCATTTGAATTGTGTTTTTAAGCCAAGTACCCCCTGACCAGCGCTAGATTTACCAAACAACAGCCACGTAGCTGAAAAAAAATTTAAATGCAGATGAAAAAGGGTAGAAAAACGTAAAAAGTCAGTAGAACGAAGGAAGGCAAGAATAGGTGCAAAATAGTATCAAAAACTTAGAAAACAGCGACAGACAGAAAAAAACTGTAGAAAGAAGGAAGACCTCGACAAACTTGGAGAAAAAAGAAGAAGGAAGGAAGGAAGGATGGGAGGAAAGGAGGAAAGAAGGAAGGAAAGAAGGAAGGGAGGAAAGAAGGAAAGAAGGAAAAAAAGAAGGAAGGAAGAAAAGAAGGAAAGAAGGAAAGAAGGAAGGAAGGAAGGAAAGAAGGAAGGAATGAAGGAAAGAAGGAAGGAATGAAGGAAAGAAATAAGGAAGGAAGGAAGGAAGTGAAGGGAGGAAAGAAGGAAGGAAAGAAGTAAAGAAGGAAATAAGGACGGAAGGATGGAAAGAAGGAAGGAATGAAAGGAGGAAGGAAGGAATGAAGGAAAGAAGGAAGGAAGGAAAGAAATAATGAAGGAAGGAAAGAAGGAAGGAAGGAAAGAAGGAAGGAAGGAAAGAAGGAAGGAAGGAAGGAAAGAAAAAAGGAAGGAAGGAAATAAGGAAGGAAGGAAGGAAGGAAGGAAAGAAGGAAGGAAGGAAAGAAGGAAGGAAGGAAGAAAAGAAGGAAGGAAGTGAAGGGAGGAAAGAAGGAAGGAAAGAAGTAAAGAAGGAAATAAGGAAGGAAGGATGGAAAGAAGGAAGGAATGAAAGGAGGAAGGAAGGAATGAAGGAAAGAAGGAAGGAAGGAAAGAAATAATGAAGGAAGGAAAGAAGGAAGGAAGGAAAGAAAAAAGGAAG
>NC_050179.1:36114901-36117401 GCF_008315115.2 Sander lucioperca | reverse complement strand
CTACGAGGTTGGGAAACAAAGATGTCTGCTCCTGTAGAAGTTAGAAGTTCGTATGAAATTAGTCTCGCTTTGCCAGACTTTCCTCCGCAGCGCTGTGGAGGAAAGTCTGGCAAAGCGAGTCCACACAGAAAAACGTGCTCTGGTTTGTTGGGGCTAAGCTCCAGACGGAGCCACGGCGCCTCTGCAAAATATCCTCGGGAAGTAACTTGTTTTGGTGGAACATGTGTACGTTCAAAAGTAGTTTTAGTCGTGCAACAGAAAACTCAGATTGGACAGATAGTCTAGCTAGCTGTCTGGATTTACCCTGCAGAGATCTGAGGAGCAGTTAACCATAGTCCTATCCACCGGAGGTTAGAACGCCAACACAGAGAAAGAGGAAGGGGACGCACATCCGGACGAATTTTTCCGGCGGCACCGAAGCAGTCCCGGACATGAAACTTTGCCGATAAAGACTAGTATGAAATGTTACCCAATTTACCTAATACAACACGTGATCAATCTGTTTAGTCTAGAAAGTTTATATTTCATCTTGTATCCATAAAATGCATATCTAGCAACATGTTCTTCTCCCTCCTGCAGCTCCCTCGCTCAGCAGCCTGTCGTCCTTCGTGATGCTCCCCCTCCCTGAAGACGAGGTCGCCACGCAGCTCCAGAAACTGGTGGATCAGTGTCGCCACGGCAACAACTACTGCAAACAAGTGCTCAGCCTCTACCAGCTCGCCAAGGTACCCAAGTCCGCCCAATAATACTGCGCCGGGCCGTGTTTTTACGCTGTCGCTTTGAAAACCGTTTAAAAACATCTGTTTAAATCAGTGTTTCTCAAATGTTTTCAGACCAACGACCAATTACCCAATAACAAAAACTCCACTGGACCCCCTGACTGCCAAAATATCCCCCGAAAAGCAGCGAAGCAATGTCTGTCAGAAGCCGTCAGTTTGCACTAACCGTAAACTTTATTCCTCCGTATTTCTTCCAAACGTCCAGGACTGGGCACCCAACTCGATATGTTTTAGGCAACCACAGAATTGCCTCTAAAGTATATCCTAAGGATGTAAATCTCATCAGCGTCAGTGAGCCAATCAGCACGCAGCATGCTTCTACCAAGATCTAATAGTGTTTGTGATTGGCTGTCTAACGTTACACCTTCTTAGTCTATAATATTAGACTGGGTAAACCCACCCTGATCTGCCGGTGATTTGATTTCTCCCTGCAGCTCAGGCTGGAAACCTGTACATCTTTCTATCCTGCTTCCATTACAAATCTGCGGGGACCAATCACAAACTGGCTTATCCACCTGGAGCGCTATTGAAGGGTTTAACACGATGACGATAGAGAAGCGACCAAGCAGCTTTTTGTTTACATTCAACATGGCGGCCACCCGTTGATGCCGCTGTCGCTGCTGTTTTAAAAGATTTCAAATGCAAGTTTTCTCTGAAAACGGAACAGAAATTTGCCTTGGAACAATTCCTACAAAAGAAGGATGTGTTTGCCTTACTACCGACCGCTCTGTAAAGTACGTCACCCAGATCGTTGGTCTGATTGGTTGAAGGACTATCCAATTGCGTCCAGAGTTATTTGAACTATGCCCGTTGATCCCGCCTCTTGTGCAGTAGAAAATCCAGAGCAGACTCCCCAGACTAATGTTCAATCTGAAAAGACTGAGCTAGTTCTGGTGATAGCCAGACTAGTGTAATATAGCATAACATAATTTCAACGGAGAAATCCCGAAAGTGGAACATCGTGGATATAGAGTCTATATCCACGATGTTCCACTTTCGGGATTTCTCCGTTGAAATTCCGCCAGATGTGCGTCCCCTTCCTCTGTCTCTGTGTTGGCGTTCTAAACTCTGGTGGATTTGTGAGGACTATGACTAACTGCTCCTCAGATCTCTGCAGGGTAAATCCAGACAGCTAGCTAGACTATCTGTCCAATCTGAGTTTTCTGTTGCACGACTAAAACAACTTTTGAACGTACACGTTCCACCAAAACAAGTTCCTTCCTGAGGCTATTTAGCAGAGGCACTGTGGCTCTGCAAAATTATCTTTAGCTTTTTGTACCTTGTTGACCTACCCCTCGCTGCTCTAACATTGTGAGGGATTTATAAGGAGTTTGACTCTTGAATCTTAAATATATAGAAGCTGATGTAGATGTTCTACTTTTTTTTTTTCTTGCTCCACATATCTGGAACAAAGTCCCAAAAAGCTGCAACTCACTTCTTTTAACCGTCTTGTTTTCTTCGGGTCAAATTTGACCCGTTTTCAAAGTTTCTGTATCAGAATTAAAAGTTTGTTCTAAAAGTTTAGCACCGCCCAGGACGATTGTGATTGGTTTAAAGAAATGCCAGTAAACCAGAGCACGTTTTTTCTCCCATCCCAAAATGCTGTGTGGACTCACCAGACCTTCCTCCGCAGCGCTGTGGAGGAAGGTCTGCACATGAGAGACTACACGTCGTAGAGACAGGCTCACGTAGTAGGAGCTGGAAAATAAATCAAAAAGATT